>NC_051186.1:2118814-2139559 GCF_013339695.2 Rhipicephalus sanguineus
GGTATCAGTTCGATAGCAATGTTACTTGCCCGGTCGCCAACCTCCCAAGCTCGAAGTTCGAAGACATGGTAAATTTTCTAACTCAATCTACATCGTACTGTATATTATTCTTTGATCGCACTATATTTAGTGATGCCAAGCGACAGGAAATTGCGCCACCGGATATGTTCGGACATCTTTTCCAGAGACGATAAATATATATGTTGGCAACCTGAGAGCAATGTACACTGACGTTTCTTTACAAGTAAGTAGAGGTCTAGACCACTGCACTGAGAAAACTCCTTAAGCGTCGGGGTCATTGTAATGATGCAAGAGAAGGCGGCGGGGCTTTAGTGCAACGACCCGAATGCGGGAATATCGCTACATCGAAAAGTGAAAATTTAGCCTCAAATTGCCACGAAAGGGCGGGGTCAGTTGGTGACGGCGACGGGCACTCGAGCCTTCGGGGAGAGAAAGCACCGACAAACCATCGCTACAAAAGGCGCTCCCTGAAGTGCCGTAGGTATGCGGGCGAAATGCGAAAAAGCGCGAAAGCGTTAACGTTCAAGGTAAGCAGGCGCCACGCGGTCGCATAACACAAGCTCCTTTCGCCGCGAACTTCAACATTTAGTTTTTCTAGGAATGCAAATCACAGCACAACTGCCTTCGTAGAAAGGTGCGATTGGTGGTTTCACAGAGTGGTGTCGCAAAAAGACGTGCATGGCTGTGCGCGTTGTTTCACGGCTAAACAAATGCTGGCCGTGGACGACACGCGGGGGCCGTATAGTCGTAGCTGGTCGGCCAATGCATGTAGCCTGTCGAAGTTCTGCGGGGGCGATGGCGGAGTGCTTTGTGCAGCGGCGAAATACTCTCCTGGAAAGCGAATTCATGATTGATGGAGTATCTCGGCTGCGCTTACTTGGAGGTTACCCTGGCCTTTGTGCACAGCCACACTGTTACTGGAGGAAGCGTTTCCACCCAGTGCTGTTGGTCGAACGTTAAGGTAACTGACGTCATCAATTTTTGGTAGAGGCATTGAACTCTGGCGCTGCTGTCCAGGTGGTGAGAAAGCGGCGAATGAGATTGAGAATTCAAGGGGAAGCAAGGTGTGTGACCGGGCTAGTTGGTATTCCATAGTGACGTGAACAGCGCGTATAACCTGGAATCAAGGGGAAGCCTTTATTGTTTGAAGCGAGGTCGGGTTCCCTTAGAACGCGTAGTATAAAGCGATATTCACTAAAGAAGAACAATACACATGCTGTGAGGAAGATAAGGAAAGGATGGATCATGTTCTGATTGAATGTGGAGATATTGTCCCTGGTGTACGTTTGGGCACGAGCCCACATGAAGCCTTGTGTTTTAGGGACAATGGAAAGCTGAACAAGCTCGCGATAGAAATATGTAAGAGACGGCTAGAGTATCGGTGGCACAAAACTTGAGAGAAGGGAAAAAAAATAAATATTAGAGAAAGTAAGGACATTTTGCCGTAAGGGGTGGAGAATGGACTGTGAATTTGTTTTTGTTTTTCTCTATAGTAAGACTGATTTGATTGCAGTAGACAAGGCACTAAACGAACCAAAAAAAAGGGGGGGGGACAGGAAAAAAAAATGTTTTTTTTTCTTTTTGTCGAGCCTGGTGGCAACGCATTTCACCACCCCGTTATAAGGGGACGCTCATAGCATCCCTCCATCGATGAGCGGTATCGTTATGCAGGCGCCTGTTAAGTAGTCGTGCCAAGCGAGTGGTGATTGGTAGTCATGTGCAGTGGGCGGCCATACGGCCGCAACCTCGTAGCAATAAACGCTCCCACCGGGATTTCGGCCGCGATCTCTTACATTCGGGGGGCCTTCACGATTCCTGAAGCCACCCGAATCGAGATGCGTAAGGAGGTACATGAAAGCATGACAGTGCCGAATAGGCCCCACTAAGTCAAAATGCATATGGTTGAAAGGGCCTTCTGGTGGCCAGAACAGCTACACCTGCGAATATACTCGCTGCAGTATGTTTGTACCAGGTAACTTTCGCACCTTGAGAGGTTCTTGCCCTGCTGCGAATATACTTCTGTGTTCTATGATGAATATCTGCGTCACTCTGATGGCATAACGGCGTCGTATTTCAGAGAGTCAAATATTGATCACCAAAACTGATGAGGCACGAACGGGTGCGGAAATACCTGTGATGTGTCTTGCGTAGGCATCATTTTTGAGATCGAAATCCAGGTACACAGGCCTGTCAGGAAGGTTTAGCAACGAGCCTTCTTGTCGCGATTGGCGCAGCCCAGGATCGTTTTGTTCGGTTACGTCTGGGTATTCTAAATCTATTGACCCCAGGCGCGAAATAATCCATGACAGCGCGTCAGCTACATAATTTATGTTTTGGTGATGTGGCGGACGTCCGTAGGGCAAGCACAATGGCCACTGAAACAATTCAGAAGCTCTACGGAGTTCTCGATATTCTATAAAGTATTTATTGGAGCAGTGATAATTAAATTGAGACTTCCCCGCTGGTTTCTACGTGACTTTAAACAATAAAGAAGTCCACGTAGAATATTATTGAGGAGTTGTTTGAGTGCTGCGTATGCGTTGAGTTTTATTGCAGGTTGCGGCCTTCCCTGGAACACTCTTTTCGGACGTCATCGGCACAGCGTCTTTTATCTACTTTACATCATTTGTAAGCTTCTGGAACGACCCAACAGAAGGAAAATCTCGCAATCATAGAAACCCATGTTGGAATCTAGTTTCCTCAATGTCGGAATTTTCCCGACATATGCAATGTTCAATGTCGACTTTACACGTTGTCCTACAGAGGGCTTTCAATCCACGAACACGGAGTATTTAATAAAACATCCAGAGCAAGTGTTCTGCATTTCAATTTTTCTTATCGCCGATACAACGCATTGATATGGTCCATATACATTGATACTTTGCAAGCACAGGTGCGTAGCCGGGTGGTAAAGAAACTTTCGTTAGAGCGTGGGAGTCTGTGTTCAAACCCAGTCCTATGAAGAAAATTTATTTTCTCTGATTCCCATATTTCTATATGGCGGTGACTGTCTTACGTGGCAGAGGGACGGACTGTCGCCCAGTTTACTTTTGTCGTTTAGTTTGACGCAGTTTTGTCGCTTAGCTGGCATAGAAATGCTTGCGTATTTATTACAAACATAAATACATGTACTGAAATTGGTGATGAGCTTTATTACCAAGAGTATGTAGTGAAACATGATTGCGGAGCGCAAGACATGAAGCAACATTGTGACTTATCTTTCAGATAAACCACTTGTCAGGCCGAGTATACGATATTTTTTTAAAAATTGATGCACTTACACTCTCTAGAGATGGTTCACCAGGAAACATGAAAGGCGCACCCCGATGTTTATGACTGAGTGGCTAACCACCCTGTCCTTCCATTTTTCTGTTTCCTCCTCCTCCCCTTTTCCCGCAGCATTCCCGTCTGCTAGCCAAACCATGTTCGCACGTGTGCGTACATCATGCACGTCCTCAGACTACAGCTTACTCCGTTGTCCTGGCACAGTATCAAGAGCTTGTACGTATGCCCACACAATATACATACGAATTTCGCCTTGTGGGACTTTTATAAACTCTAATAAGCGAGTGCATGCACGTGTCCGTATGGCGCTAGGTCTAACAATCGTACCGTCCATTCGCCAAAATCATTTCAATATCGGTACCAGTTTGTCGTTCTAACGCAGCACATAGTGCATTCGGCGTCGTCCTAAACAAAAAAAAGTACTAAATGTCGAGGTGTGAATGCAGACATTTAGCGACATCATCTCGTGAGGTGTTGGCGAATTGGAAATCCTTGTGATACCGCAAAGCATCAACTAGCGTCTGCAGAGGCCGCTTAGCGGTAAAAAAAGACCTGAAGCCACGCATTTCTATAGCAGTACGCGTATTCATGCAAACAGAAAGGCAGAGTGCACAAAGTTCTACTTCATCTGATTACGCAGAAATACAAGCTCTTTTTTGTAGCCGCTAGAGCAAGAAGTGAATACTTAATTGCCTCAGTCACGCAACACTATTTATATTGTGGTGTAGGCAAAACACATTTTAAATGCGGGCAAATAGCAAGAAAAACATCGAGTACAGTGCAACACACGAATGTGACCTGTTGGACCTCTAAGCCTTCCAACTGCGGCGCGGTTAACATCGAGCCAAAACACGTCTTGCAAGATGAACCGCTTTAATGGAACTAAAAAAAAAAGAAAAGAAGAGGGCGAGCCAGCGCTGCCACGTGAGCACGCGTCAGCTCGTGAGGAGCATCCATAATGATGATGTTTGGTCTTCTGTAGACGAATGACGAAGAAAAGGAAGTCACAACAGTCTCCCGCGCCGACAGATGACGTTAGTTGGCTTCCAACGGGTAAAGTAGCTGTACGGGCCGCTTCACAACAGAGCCGTCGGGCAAGCATAAAGAGCAGGTCCTGACAATGCTGTCGCGTCCGCTGATCAGTTCTTCTATGCGGGCCAAACTCCACAGTTGCCTTGGAAGCTGTTTATCCCCGAGTAGAACTACGTTGCCTTTCTTCAAAGAGTCATTTCTTTGGCTTGGTTGGATGTAAAGTTCCTGCGTTCATTAAGGTACTCTTTATACCAACGAGACCAAAATGCTTGCAATCATCTTCTCGCTTGCCCAAAGTTTCTTCAGGCATCGTTGGTAGACTCGGTGGTGATTTTCAGTTCGTAATGGGTAGCGTGTCAGTCTCCTTCCAACGAGAAAATCTGCTGCAGATGGGGTACGGTTCCTCCACGTCGTTGAACCGTAAGTCAAAGGTCGAGAATTCACCACGGCCTCCACTTCTGTTAGTAGAGTAACTAACGCTGTCCGACTGACAAGCCGTCGCCACAAGCTCTCTTCAAGCAGGTATTTTTACAGAACGAACGAGTCTCTCGTAGAACCCGCCCCACAAGGAGCGCTCGGCAAATGCATTCCATTGGATCTTCGAGGAGGAAAAGAAGGCGGAGTACGTCGGGGTGTCTTATCGTTCGCAAAGCTTCTGTAGGTCCTTGGACGCTTTGACGAATGTTCGTGCGTTGTCGCTGTAGATAGTGTGACAGAGACCCCGCCGTGATACGAATCTCCGTAGGGCGCAAGAAAATTCACTGTGGTCAAGTCTTCAACAGTTCCAAGTGAACAGCTCTTGTCACCGCAGCACGTAGAAAGAGCGATGTAGGGCGCGCTGGGGATGCCCTTTGATGTATAGTGGCCCCGCAAAGTCAACTCCACTCCGAGGAACGGAGGGGCTTGAGTAGCACGATCCTGAGGCATACAAGGTGAAGATTGCTCAACAGGTTTACTCTGTAGGCGTTGGCAGATGACACACCGTCTTCTTCGTTTTCTTCACAGACTGTCCGTGCTTGAAGAATCCAAAATCGTTCTCGAACTTGAGTCAGAGTGTCTCGAACTCCCCCGTGGAAGACCTTTGCGTGAGCATGATTGATTATCAGCATTACTGAGTGTGAGTCTTTTGGTAGGAGGGATGGGATGGCGAGAACTGTACGAGTCGTCAGCCCTGGGAGCTTTTCCTTGTATCCGAAGAAGCCCGTTTTCATCTATGAACAGTCTAAAATGCCCAAGTGGACTTTGTAAAGGGAGCGGTTTCTTGCTCGCGACACAGTCTGCTTCTTTACCAAAGTGAGATCTCTGTTCCTCTCGAAGCAAATAGCACTCCGCTTGCTGAATTTCCTCAGCAGACAGCTCCCCAGACCTATCATTTTCCTTCTTCAACCTTTTGGCATAACGGAAGACCCATGCCGTTACTCTTAAAAGTTTGGTGGGGCTGCTGAATTGTTCAATTTCAATCAGCGATAGCAGCAATGGTCTCGTATTAACAGCATGAGTACTGACCTTTAGTTCTGTCTCAGCTGCCTCGAGCTTTCCGTTTTCGATGTCAATCCTTCCCCCGTACACGGGCCAGCACGTATCAGACATTGCAAGCCATCTAGGTCCAAACCACCACAACTGCGACTGGCTCAGTTTGAGTGCAGACAAGCCTCGAGTGAGCAAATCGGGGGTTTTCTTTTCCAGGACAATATCGCCATCTGGTATACTCAGTCAAGTTCTGATTTCTTGCGTCCGGTTCCGCACAAATCCTTCCAGGTAACGGATCCTGTTAATCCAGCAAAGTGTAATCTGGGAATCGACCAAAATGTTGCTTCACCAATTCCAAGGTCGCAATTCGTCACGACTGTAGGCGTACATTCGGGCTGCAAGCAATTGCTGCCATCAATTCCAGCCTCGCTAGAGTGACCGTCTTTAACGGCGCAACTCTGGTCTTTGCCATCAGTAGCATAGTCCGGACGGTGCCACTGTAGTCGGCCAGTACGAAGGTAGGCTGCAGCCCGTATGCCGCCTCGCTTGCATCAGAAAAGATGTGGAGTGCTGCCGTTTGGTACGGGGCCTTCTCCGCCGGCTGCTAGGAACCTTGGAATACTGAGGTCACTAAGCATGGTTACCTCCTTGCTCCATTTCAGCCAGACAGCAGACAACTTGGGTGCAATGTCTCATCCCAGTCGAGGTTTCTTCCATAGATCTTGAAGAAGATTTTCGCCCGTACTAAGAAAGGTGAAAGAAACCCGAAAGGTCGTAGATCCTTGCAACAGCTGAAGCACAAATCGTTTTGTAATCCGATGCTCCTGTATGAAACTGGAGGATATCCTGGGGCTTGAACGAAAAGGTATCCGTCTTCTTGTTCCAATGAAGTCCCAGTACTTTCAGAGGTCCAGAAGGTGAGCAAAGAGATTTTTCCTGTGAAGTGGTTCCTTGTCGAAGGCGGCAGATACTAGAGGATTGTTGCTGGCCCACTTGCGAATGTTCATGGAAGCTTGCCTGAAGATCTCAATTATTTCTTTGTGCATCTGGATAGCTTCTTCAGCTGTGTCGGCTCCAATCAGAAGATCGTCCATATATATGGAGCTTTGCAATCGTCGAGCTGTCACAGGATAGAGGGTTTCTACGGACCTGAAAGTGGTGCTTCAAAGTAGCAGTCAGTAGGAAAGGACTTGAAGTAGCTCCAAGGGCACTCTAGTCATTCTCCCAACTTCTATTTCCGGCGTTCGGGCTGTTCACTTGTGGGGAAGTTTTGAACCACAAAAAGCGGAGCGCATCTCTGTCTGGTTCTCTCAGGCCAATCTGTAGGAACGCCTTCTCGAGCATCGGCATTCATCGCTACCTTGTAGCGTCGGAAACGAAGCAGTAGGGTCACTACGTCAGGATTTAGATTTGGGCCAGCTTCCAGGTTATCATTCAAGGACTTTGAACCAGATTCGTGAGAGGATGCGTCGAATACGATGCGTACCTTCGTAGTAGATCGGTCCTCTCGTATTACAGCTCGATGTGGCATATATACAGGGGTCCAAGTGGATGCTCTTCTGTTTCCGGTACTCTTTCAGCAGATCCTTCATCGAGGTACAGTCTAATAGTCTCATCGTATGTTTTCAAGAGCTCGCTGTCCTTGTCAAGTTTTTTCATCAAACTATGAAGACGTTTTGGTTGCAACTGCATAGTTCTCTGCCAGGTCGACCCTTTCCTTCCACGGTAGCGCGACTTCGTACCGATTGTCTTTCTTCTTGATGTTCGTTCTCGAATTTTTCCAGCACTGAATCGGCGACCTCGTTTCTTCGTGTTCGGCCTTGATCCCGCTACTTTCAAGATCCCAAAACCGAGTCAGAAGTTTCGAGATGTCTTGCTCTGTCACCGTGGCTCGAAGGACTACGACACTGGTACTCTGTATTACTTTGGTTGTAGCAGACAACGGCCCTTGAACAGTCCAGCCCAGTCTTGTCTCGACAGCTTTCAGCTTTTCGTGCACAGGCTTCAGGGTACCAGTTACTAGAATCCCAATAATAGTCCTGAACCAATTAGGACCGCAATCTGTTGTCTTCAACTCCTTGCAGAGAGAGAGCTTGCGTATCCAATTGCATCTTGTTCATTTCTCTCAAAACGTTTTCTTCTGGTACCGGAATGCATTCACTGCATATTGTGTCCACCACCAGCGCATCGATTGAAATCGGAATTTCCTCTTTCGCAGGGAGAATCGATACTCGCACCCTCTGCATGGTTTTCCGCGCGTTTTCACCGCCGAACACGCCTACGGTCAACGTCTCCTCTTCTATTACTTCGCAGCCAAGTCTTTGGGAAGCTTTCGCCGTAATGAAGCTCCGCTGACTTCCGCCATCGAAAAGGACTCGGTAGCGACCAGATGTTTTGGTTCCTGATATGGTGGCCGTCAGAGTCTGCAGCATTACGACTGAGCTTGGCTGCTTGGGAGATTAGATTGACCGATGCAGATAGCACCTTCTCCTTGTCGCTTATGATCTCTTCCGATGCGCAAACGGATGTTGCGTGCCTTCTCGCACACTTTCCACATTTCAGCCGGCTTCTGCAATCTTTCGCCAAATGGCCCTGCTTTAGACAACGGAAGCATCTTCCGGCTTTGGTAAGCATCTCCTTTTTTAGCGAGAGGCTGATCTCCTTTTTATCACAAACTTCAGCAGAATGCTTTTCGGAACGGCAAAACAGGCACTTCTGCGGACTACTAGCTGAGCTTTGTAGAGCAGCTGTCGTGGAAACTTCTCGTGGATGGCTGGGCTTTAATCCTCCTTTCTCTGGTGTGCGCCGACTTCTGTGTATCTCTTGTTCGGCCACAGCTTCCCGACAAGTCAGTTGAAGGTCGAAGAATTCCAAAAGCATTTGAAGCTCGTTATCTTCTGTATTCGAAGAAGCTGCAGCTGATGATGATGCCTTGCGCGCCTCGTGAAACCGAAGTACCATGTCAGTCGGGAGAACTGCTTAACAGGATTTCTCGCAGCATGGTGCAATAAGTTGTCGAGTTCGTGCCAAGCGCCTTGAGGCTTCGAATATGAACCTGTACTTTGTCGCACAGTTTCCTCAGCTGATGGACGTCTGCTGATGATGACACCGGTTTGAGGTCCAGCAAACCTTGTAGATGATCTTGAACGATGATCTGTTCATCTCCAAAACGCTTCTTTAAAAATTCGATGGCGTCTGCATAGCACTCTTCTCGTAGCTTGCAATCCCGATATAGCATGAGGCGGCTGCTCCGGTCACCAGACTGCTCAAGTAGTTGAACTTGTCAGCTGTGCTCAGCTCGCTGTTGTCGTGAACTGCTGATGTAACTGGGTCCAAAATCGCGGCCACTGTCTGCGGTTCCCGTCAAATTTTAGAGTTCTAGCTGCGGAAGCTTGCTCTTGCCGGAAGGTACGGGTGAACGTTAGTAGGGCGTGGGGTTGAGGCGACAGACATTCATTCAGTTTTGACGCGTAGGTTCGCTGTCAGGGTAACAACCTTGTCACGGTATTTTCCAGCGTCTAACGTTCGCTGTCTAACAGGTCGTCTGGCGTCTCTTCAAAATCGCCTCATCAACTTTCTCTATCTGTCCGTAAAAGGAGCTGATTCGATCGAGGAGTACAATTACAGTAGCTTTCGTGACCTCTCGATTCTCTCGCAAGTTGCCTTCCGCCTCGGCCAACAGGACATCGAGTTGAGACCGCAGGCTGTTGCGTCGTCTAAGCTGTCGTTCCATTCTGTCGCACGCAGTCGGGGAATCTCGCGAGGTCGCAGGCGCCGCGTCTTCTTAGCTGTCGCGGCTCCGTGCGTCGATGATGTCAGCGGTGTCTAAAGGTCCCGGGTTTTCGGCACCATGTGTTGGACCTCTAAGCCTTCCAACTGCGGGCGCGGTTAACATCGAGCCAAAACACGTCTTGCAAGATGAACCGCTTTAATGGAACTAGAAAAAAAAGAAAAGAAGAGGGCGAGCCAGCGCTGCCACGTGAGCACGCGTCAGCTCGTGAGGAGCATCCATAATGATGATGTTTGGTCTTCTGTAGACGAATGACGAAGAAAAGGAAGTCACAACATGACCGAAGGCCAGTACCCCATTGCGCTTCTCTCATACGTAATAGGAACGTTAGGCCGCTTTCGTGCATTAATTGGGGAATGGAAGGCGCGTATATCACCATTATGCCTGCAGTCAACGCGCTTTATTCGCCGACATATCGACTCGAACCGCTACGGCGAAGCGCCGCTGCGTACCTTGTATACGCGCCACCGACCGCTTATCCACACAAGCGCTGCGACAGTGCTTGCCACCTATAGCCCCATCTCGGGCGAATAGGGAACCAGTGTTGGAATAGGGAACCAGCCTGGCAGTCAAAGCGCGCACACTCCATCCGCTCCCGCGGACGAGGGTGGGCGACTGGTTGAAGCGATGCGGGCGCGTATCGCCGAAACAAACACAAAAAGTGCTGGCGGTACTGGTTGCGCATTCAAGTGCCACATAGGTTGAAATGAGGGAGGACGTGTGCTGTTTTTTCTTCTAAACATATGAATAGGAACGGATTCGGCGTTGCATCCCGGCAGTCAGGCGAGCACAGCCTGTTCTGCTCTTGCTCTCCTGTCTAGTGCGTCGGGCTGGTATCTAAACGAATTCGCGTGTCGCTAGACTTATTCGATAGTGAGGGCCACCGGTGGAAACCGAGCCAACGAGCAGAATTTAATCAGTGTTTTGTCGTAAATAAAACGTACATATTATGCAGCATGCGGCATATGTAACAATTTTTTCATCTGACCACCACCACCACAGAACTCCTCTGATGCCACCGCGTGCAGTGAATGGATACTGTCCACGTGGTCGTGACTTCGACAAAGACAAGCAGCCGGAGTGGTTCAAGCTGAAACTGTTTATTTGGCCGAACATGTGGCCGGGGAATGAAAACCCGAATTCATCAAAATAAAACAAGAAGTGGGGCGTGGCAATATGATAGGCAGGTTGTCTACATTATTTGCAAACAGTTACGCAGAAGGAAAGCTGCCTGTCTACGGGATGCGTACAGAGGCACGTTGGCCGAAGCCGCTGAACTGTTATCAGAAATACGCATGCGATGGATGCCTCCGTGAACTCTCTTGTGCTACAGACAGAGTTGTCACGAGCAAAGCAGCGGACTATTCGAAGCTTAGCTTTCTGTAGTCAGCCGATGCGGTAAAGCTTCTTTGTGCATCGGCTGCCTAGGCGACGTGACATCGGAATTTATGCCTCGCTAGAGGAGGTTCAAACGTTCTGGATGTTTACTCGCCGTTTAATTGCCTAACGCGCTGTGTTATTTTTTTTTTTCGCTTAGCTGTGTCTGCTTAGAATAATGGTGTTGATCAACATTGACATTTGCTGGGGTTTTACGTGCCAAACAAGGGTAGGATATGAGGCACGCCGTAGTGTGGGAATCATGATTAATTTTGATCGTTTGGGATTCTTTAGTGTGCACATAAATCTCAGTACGCGGGTGTTCTTTGTATTTCAACCCCATCGAAATGCGGCCACCGTGACCGGGAATCTATCCTAACCGCGCGATACTATACATGCTAGGCTAGCACGTTGGTTTCCTTGATCAACATCCGCGTGCAGGACATACCGCGGGCTGGGCATACATACCACGGCAGAAAAAACATTGACGCAGATCCCCTTGCCTCTAACTTTTTTTATTTGCTGCAGTAGTGGGCAGCTGGTATCGACGCAGCACGTACTTATCAATGGAGGCTTGTGAGCGTGCCCTAGATTGACACAAATCCCAGCACGCAACCACAAATTGGTGACGACTGAGTCGCCGCCACGGCACAGCACTGTGTCTTCCACGCCGTATGCACACGCGTAGTCTGCTTCGCAGGGCTTCTCTCCGCTTTCCAGTGCTTCCTGAGAAAGTAACCTTCAGGCAAACCTATTTTTTTCTAAACCATGCATGGTGCAGTATTACTGGCGCAATGGCTGCCCGAGCTGTTCGCGCAAATTAAGCACGGGAACGGCGCACGCGCGTGCGCTCACCGCGGTACAGTGCGGCCGGTCGTCTGGGCGCGAGCGGCTGAGTTATGCCGCGACTCCCCGCCAGGCGCCACCCTTTTTCGGGCGCGCCACCTATCCAGCGCTGGTCTACCATTTCTGGAGCACATACGTTTGACCTGAGCACATCTAAGTTTTAATGGAGCAGTTGTGTGTGTGGAGCTATTGGAATTTCTGCGGCATATAGCTGCGCTGGGGACAACCTACCCTAGGACATCCCTTTCGCCTTGGCACATTCAGCTGCGCTGTAAAAAGATGCCTATGCGCAACACCTTTTGAATGGAATGATGTTGAATAGGTGAAATTGCCGTCTAATTAAAATTCTCCTAAGCCGACTAGAATTTTCGGAAGTCAGCCACAATACCGATCAGCGCTTCCAAAATTGATCCCACTGTTATGCAGTTCATTCGTCTGACCTTCGCCCATTCGCACGAGTTGTTTGAACGCAGCCTAACTAAATGCTTTTCGCTAATATGTCACGAGGCAAACCCCTGACCCCAGACAAATGTTTCATGGAGATAGAGCAAACAGAAACGCTCGTTGACCTTTAGACGCAAACAGCCTTCTTTTACGTGCGTCACGCAGCTGTAGTGCGTGCGAAGGAAAATATGAGCGCAGCGGATGACGAACTCGAAGTCCGCGTGCTGACGTCATCATTTACAGCGCCACCCTTGTTAACGCACGAGGCCATTGTATCTTGTTCATGTAGCACTGTATGTTGTCACCTCCGACAGTGAGTAATGCAAATAGAATAAAGAAAGAACTAATCTTTTTTTGTCTTCTTTTGCAGTTGGTTTTATTGACATCTTTCGGTATAGAGGGTAACTGCCTGTACATTCATTTTAGATGGCTCTGGGAAATGCTAACTGCGTTCTTTATGCTACGATGAAGAAGAGATGGAAAGACCGGAAGGTTAACCAGTATTTTGAAGGGCTGTCTACCCCACGCCGCCAAGGAGTCCACAAAGTGCCAAGCGGCTTTTTGTGTTGCATACTGCGTGTATAAGAAGGCCCCTCATAAGCACGCAATTTTTCAATGTGTTGTACGCGGGCCATTGGCCACCTTGACTTTAAAGGGGAACGATGTTTTCAATTTATGTGTGAGTAGAAATTCAATTGGCGAAATAATAGAGGCGCCAATGCCTCTCTACGCTCAAGGGACGTCGACAATAAGTTTCGCATGTGCACACATCCAACAATGAAACACTGGTGGTAATATTTTTCAGCGCAGCACAAGCAGTGGTAACTTTAAAAATTCGGCAGATCCACACGTTGTAGGAATCGGTTTCACGCGAAGCAGTCAGCAGTACTTCTATGCTGTATTTTATGGCTTTGAGCCAGCGTTCCGAGGTGGGATCGACGCGTGTTTGTAAGTGTAGTAGATGTGTGCATATCGTGAGCTTACCAGACACGTCGACAACACTGGAGTTTGAAGGTAACCTATAGTGCGACGTTGCGTCAGCGCTCACGTTTAGAGTACGTACGTCTGTAATATCGAAACTAAGTGCACTTTATGGAGCAAATCAATATTATACGTTACTTTTGGTAATGTATTCTTCTGGGGTCCAGCAATGCTTCAATACAAATGTAATGTTTATTAGACGTTATAGGAATACAAATGTAATGTTTATTAGACGGTTATAACGGCGGAGCCAACACTGTAACCCCACACGTTAATCTGATGTGACGCCTGTATCGTAGGCGTCACATCAGATATGTACTTTTCGTTCCTTTCTTGTAAAATTAGATAGCCAACACCACAACGACAATGGACGTTGCACCGACATTACGCCTGCAGAGGCTGTTTTTCCAAAACAGTTTATAGGCCTGGCGTGGCTCTGTGGTAGAATACCTCACTACCACGCAGAATGCTTGGGTTCGATTCCTGCTGGGATCCTAATATTGTGACACAACGGTTAACGCGACCTTTATTAGGCCCTGAAGGCACGGTGAAGCGACCACACCCGAGGCAGAGATCTCACAATCAAGCAGCGTTTCCACCACCGATGAAGATGACGAACACTCATGATGATGAACATGCATGAAGAGGGTAGATGTGTCTAATGAACGCCCACACTAACTTCCCCCCACGCGAGAGCGGTCATCCTGACCGCAGTTTAAAGCGAAGAAGAACGCCTTGTGAAAGGCTTCATGCGCGATACGTGGACTATCTCTGCGGCCCGGCAGCGGCGGTCCGCTGGAAGAACAACGGGTGCCACGCGATAGTTGACGGGAGACGCTTGCTCCAAGACCGTGTAGGGGCCAATAAAGCGTAACTGAAATTTGTCGCACAAGCCAGGAGTGCGAACGGGTGTAAGAAGGAGCACTTCATCGCCAGGGCTGAAGGACACGGCGCAATGAGATGCATCATAATCAAGCTTGCGGTCCTGTTGCCTTGCTTCAGTGTTGACGCGGGCCAGCTGGCGGCAATGAAGCAGCCGGGACACGTATTCTTCACTGGTGGATGGAGATGGTTTAACAGGCACAGAGAAGAAGGAAACGTCGAGGAAAGAAGAGGGGAAACGACCATGGACGAGATAGAACGGGGAGTAACCGGGGTACGCTGTACGGAGGTATTGTACGCGAAAGTCACAAATGGCAAAATTGCGTTCCAGTTTCTGTGATCCGGTTGGATATACATGGCTATCATCTCTGAGAGCGTGCGATGAAAGCGTTCAGTCAGCCCGTTCGTTTGCGGATGGTAACTGGAGCTTGTTTTGTGGGTGGTACCGCATGCTTTGAGCACTTCAACGAGTTGTGAAAGGAATACCTTTCCACGGTCGCTCAGGATGACACGAGGAGCACCGTGACGAAGGATTAGGGCTCGGAGCATAAAATCAGCAACTTCGGAAGCTGATGCAGGAGCCACGGAAGCTGTTTCGGCGTAGCGTGTCAGATGGTCGACAGCTGTAACGATCCATCGATTACCGGTGACTGTCATAGGAAGCGGACCGTACAGATCGATGCCAACTACCTCAAATGGTTCCAGCGGACACGGGAGTGGTTGTAGTTGTCCGCTTTGAGCTGATATGGGGAGCTTTCGACGCTGACAAAGCGTGCACGAAGCAACGTACTTGTGGACAAGCCCGGCCAGTAGTAGTGACATCTGATGCGATCGTACGTTTTGTGAAATCCCAAGTGTCCAGCGGTCATGTCGTCGTGGTATGCCTTGAGGATTTGAGAGCGAAGAGAGCGAGGGAGAACGGGCACCCAGCGTTGACCGTCAGGATGGTAGATATGGCGGTACAGGACGCAGTTGTCGAGCTTGAACTGCGTCAGCTGTCGACGAAGACGGGTGTTAGGGGGCCGAGAAGTCCCGTCAAGGTGGTCCATAAGGCGGCGACAGTAAGGATCGGCGCGTTGGTGAGATAACAATGAACCACACTCGTTCGAATAAGTCGGGCCCATAGTAGCTAAGCATGAAACGTGTGGAGAAGGGACGGCCGAGAGCTCGTCGCGTGCGGTAGTGCTGGTGCCGTTATATGGTTCCGAAGGAAGCGGGCAGCGCGAAAGTGCGTCTGCGTCTTGGTGTTTTTTCCCCGACTTGTATGTAATACTGAAGTCACACTCTTGCAAACGAAGAATCCAGCGACCAAGGCGGCCAGACATGTTCTTGAGTGTCGAGAGCTAGCACAAGGCGTGATGGTCTGTAACCACAGTAAAGTGGCGGCCGTGAAGGTAAGGTCGAAGCTTCTGTACAGACCAAATGACGGCTAGGCACTCCTGCTCTGTGATGGTATAATTCTTTTTCGGCGGGTGTCAGTACACGGCTGGCGTATGAGACGACCCTCTCGCGTGAGCACTTGTCTCTCTGTAGCAGAATACCACCAATGCCATGACCAGTAGCGTCCGTGTGCAGGAGTGTAGGTGCGGTTTCTTCGAAATGGCAAAGGGCTGGTTCGGACGTGAGGGCACACTTCAGATGAACAAACGCCGATTCACATTCAGGAGACCACACAAAGAGAACGCCGGAGCCGAGCAGCTTGTGCAAAGGCGAAGCGAATGAGGCGAAGTCTCGAATGAATCGACGAAATAGGAGGCGAGGCCGAGAAAACTGCGCAAATCTTGGCTTTGCAGGACGCGGGAAGTGTTGGACAGCGGAAATCCTGTCTGGATCAGGACGAATGCCGTCCTTGCTTACGATGTGGCCTAACACTTTAATTGTTTTGCTCGCAAAGCGCCACTTCTTGGTGTTCAGCTGAAGGCCTGCGTTGGCAAGACACGTGAGAACTTCGTCCAGACGTTGCAAATGCTGATGGAATGTTGGTGAGAAAAATAACTATATCGTCCAAATAGCAGTTTTCCATTTCAGGCCTCGCAAAAAGGTGTCAATCATTCGCTCGAATGTTGCTGGAGCATTGCAAAGGCCGAATGGCATGACGTTGAATTCGTAGAGCCCATCTGGTGTTGAAAATGCTGTCTTTTCTTTGTCCTCCTCGTGCATGGGTATCTGCCAATAGCCCGAACGAAGGTCTAGACTTGAGAAGTACTCGGCACCCTGTAGTGAATCCAAGGCATCGTCTATGCGCGGCATGGGGTAGACATCCTTCCGGGTGATCTTATTAAGTGCCCTGTAGTCTACGCAAAATCGCACGGAGCCATTTTTTTTCGTACTAAAAACAACGGGAGATGACGAAGGACTCGCTGAGGGACGTATGATGTTACGTTGCAACATATCGGCGACATTTCTTCAATGACCTTCCTCTCGGATGAAGAGACGCGATATGGTCGACGGCGTAGGACAGAAGTGCCATCCGTCTCGATCCGATGCGTGATAATGGACGTTTGTCCAAAGAGAAGGAATGAGCATCAAACGATGTCGCGTGTTTCTGTAGCAAGGCGAGCAACTCATCTGATTGCGATGAGGTCAGGTCGGGACTGATAGTCGCAGCGAGATCAGAAATGCATGGGGAACGTGCAACAGAAGTAGGGTCAGAGGACGCCGGCACGAGCGGAACAACAAAAGAGGGCTGGGATTCCGTGACGAAAGCCATTGTGGTGCCTTTAGGGATGAGAATCTTCTCGGACGTCTGGTTTGTAGCGTAGAGAAGTCCGCAGCCATCGTAGAACCACACTAGCCCTGACGCAAAGGCTATCCCTCTTGCGAGCCAGCGTGCAGACGGTAGGACAAGCACGTCACCGTAGTCGATCACGTCAGAGGCGATGGTAACTATTCGTTGACGACCAGGTGGGTAGCTCGGTATCCTGCACAGCGAGCAAGCGAAGTGGCTTGTCATCCGCAGAAAGGGCATAGTCAGTTTCCGTCATGTGAAGAACACGTTCTCGACAGCAGATGGAAGCGTTTGCCGTAGACAGAAAATCCCACCCCAATATCATCTGGTGGACACACGAACTCAGCACGGCGAACTGTACGTAATGGAGGAGTCCATCAATGAAAACACGAGCGGTGCACATGGCGGAAGGTTGAATGACGTCCCCTTGAGCAGCGAACAATGTATGTTCATCATAAGGGGTGCTGACTTTCCGGAGACGGGAACACAAAGAACGATCAATAACAGATAAACAAGCACCAGTGTCTATCAAAGCGTCCACGTATACACCCTCTACTAAAACAGATACCATATTATATGGACGCACTGGAGGAATTTCTGTCTTGTTCAATGCAGCTTTTCCTCCAAAAGCTGCATAGGTTAGTTTTCCGGCGATGGTCGGTGAACTGCGAGACAGGTCGCAGTGGTGACGTAGAGCGGCGAAGGGGCGACGGTGAGCGGCGTCTAGTGGGGCGGTAAGTTGGTGCTGTCTCAGATGTTGCAGTTGGCGATGGAGAGCGACATGGCGGCGGAGCGTAAGGACGGCGTTGAAAAGTGGCCCCAGCGGCACCATCATCCCGTTCGTAGGCGCCGAATCCACGGCGCTCGTCCTAATGACGCTGACGACAAAAGCGTGCAATGTGGCCACGATACCCGCAGTAATAACAGACCGGACGAGGCGATCGCCATGGTGGGTGAAAGGGCTGGCTAGGCGCACTCGGTGTCATCGAAGCCAGGTGGGCAGGCGTCGAGTGTGCAGACATCGATTGCACGACACCTGGTGAACCAGCGACGACTTGTGCGTACGTTGGTTGGAGTCGAGGGGTCATAGAGTCCACATACGCTGGAGCGGCTATGGACGCCAACTTCTCCTTGATCACGTCGCGCAGAAGAGTGCTGGAGCCGTGAGGTGGACTCGGGGTCGCTGATAGGCCAAGAGATTGTAGCTCTTCCCGTATGATCGCGCGGATCATAGACGCAACGAGGCATCGGCGGTGGCGGTGTTGTCAGGGATGTCCGGCGGCAACCGCTGGGACTCGAGTTCCTCTAGGCGTGGCACGTGGCAACAACGTCGGCGACTGTGTCGGATTCTGAATGGCCAACGCACTGAAGGCGATTGTGCCGATGCCTTTCAGCAGATGGCGAACCCTCTCTGATTTGGTCATGGAGGTGTTGAAACGGCGGCAAAGCGCAAGCACATCTAAATGTATGGAGGTGTAGGATTCGCCAAGTCGTTGCTTGCGAGCGTCCAAGGTCTCTTTGCGAGGGCAGAACGAACTGCGGGAGTGCCGAAAATTGGCGAAGCCGTTGCTTGAAATGGGTCCAGTCCGTGAAATCAATTTCGTGATTAAAATACCACGTTTCGCTACGTCCGTGCGTAGAAAGAAACACGGCGAAGCTTGGCCGGATCATCCCAGTTGTGGGTTGAACTCACTCGGTCGTGTGGTCCAACCATCCTCCACATCTTAACCTCGAAGTCCAGCGAACATGGGGGGATCACGTTGGTCCACTGATAATCCATGGTGGATAGGCGCGGTAGTCGGGGCAGTGCGGTAGATGCAGGTGCGCCGATGGCTCGTCCTGAGGCTTGGTACCGGACACCTGGTACATACGGCGACCTGAGCAGAGCAGGATGGGAGAGGAAGGAAGATCGCTTAGCAGCCTCCACCACTTGCGACGCAACGGTTAACGCGACCTTTATTAGGCCCTGAAGGCACGGTGAAGCGACCACACCCGAGGCAGAGATCTCACAATCAAGCAGCGTTCCCACCACCGATGGAGATGACGAACACTCATGAAGATGAACATGCATGAAGAGGGTAGATGTGTCTAATGAACGCCCACATTATGTATATTTTCAATTTGATCTAGTCAACGCTGTCGAGTTCGGTTTTTTAACGCTCTCGCATTTAAATTACCAATGTCTGTTGTTGCCGTTCCTGCGTAGGTATAAACTGTCAATCACCTCTGGCGCATACCTGTACACC
Organism: Rhipicephalus sanguineus; assembly: GCF_013339695.2. Lineage (NCBI taxonomy): Eukaryota > Metazoa > Arthropoda > Arachnida > Ixodida > Ixodidae > Rhipicephalus > Rhipicephalus sanguineus. The sequence continues at coordinate 2,137,917 of NC_051186.1, forward strand.
CCGGCCCGTGGTAAACGCGTATCTGCCACAAGTATCTGGAGGAAAGGGCTTGACGACGATCGCAAGAGGATTTTCACGTTATTCTTGTCATGACCCGACAGTCATATTCGTCAAATCTTCTTAACCATCCATGCCAATTATGGTCAACTCCAAGTTAAGGAGGTGTTCCCGTCTCCGGAAAGTCACCACCCCTTATGATGGACCAACATTGTTCGCTGCTCAAGGGGACGTCATTCAACCTTTCGCCATGTGCACCGCTCGTGTTTTCATTGATGGACTCCTCCATTAGTACAGTTCGCCGTGCTGAATCGTGTGCCCACCAGATGATATTGGGGTGGGATTTTCTGTCTACGTCAAACGCTTCCATATGCTGTCGAGAACGCGTTCTTCACATGACGGAAACTGACTATGCCCTTTCTGCGGATGACAAGCCACTTCGCTTGCTCGCTGTGCAGGATACCGAGCTACCCACCTGGTCGTCAAGAATAGTTACCATCGCCTCTGACGTGATCGACTACGGTGACGTGCTTGTCCTACCGTCTGCACGCTGTCTCGCAAGAGGGATAGCTTTGCGTAAGGGCTAGTGTGGCTCCACGAGGATGGCTGCGGACTTCTCTACGCTACAAACAGACGTCCAAGAAGATTCTCATCCCTAAAGGCACCACAATGGCTTGAATCACGGAATCGCACCTCTCTTGTTGTTAGCTCGTGCCGGCGTCCTCTGACCCTATTCTGTTGCACGTTCCCATGCATTTCTGATCTCGCTGCAACTATCAGTCGACTGACCTCATCGCAGTCAGATGAGTTGCTCGCCTTGCTACAGAAACATGCGACTCGTTTGATGCTCATTCCTCCTCTTTGGGACAAAAGTCATTACCACGCATCGGATCGAGACAAAATGGCACTTCTATCGTACGCCGTCGACCATATCGCGTCTCTTCATCCGAGAGGAAGGTCATTGAAGGAAATGTCGCCGATATGTTGCAACGAACATCATACGTCCTCAGCGAGTCCTTGGTATCTCCCGTTGTTTAGTACGCGAAAAAAAGATGGCTCCGTGCGATTTTGCGTAGACTACAGGGCACTTAATAAGATCACCCGGAAGGATGTCTACCCCATGCCGCGCATAGACGATGCCTGGATTCACTACAGTGTGCCGAGTACTTCTCAAGTCTAGACCTGCGTTCGGGCTATTGGCAGATACCCATGCACGAGGACGACAAAGAAAAGACAGCATTTTCAACACCAGATGGGCTCTACGAATTCAACGTCATGCCATTCGGCCTTTGCAATGCTCCAGCAACATTCGAGCGAATGATTGACACCGTTTGCGAGGCTGAAATAGGAAAACTGCTATTTGGACGATATAGTTATTTTTTCACCAACATTCCATCAGCATTGCAACGTCTGGACGAAGTTCTCACGTGTCTTGCCAACGCAGGCCTTCAGCTGAACACCAAGAAGTGGGCTTTGCGAGCAAAAACAATTAAAGTGTTAGGCCACATCGTAAGCAAGGACGGAATTCGTCTGATCCAGACAGGATTTCCGCTGTCCACACTTCCCGCGTCCTGCAAAAGCCAAAGATTTGCGCAGTTTTCTCGGCCTCGCTCCTATTTTCGTCGATTCATTCGAGACTTCGCCTC
>NC_051186.1:2139659-2177748 GCF_013339695.2 Rhipicephalus sanguineus
ATTACGCCTGAGAAGGCTTTTTTTTCCAAAACAGTTTATAGGCCTGGCGTGTCTCTGTGGTAGAATACTCACTACCACGCAGAATCTTGGGTTTCGATTCCGCTGGGATCCTAATATTGTGACGCAACGGTTAACGCGACCTTTATTAGGCCCTGAAGGCACGGTGAAGCGACCACACCCGAGGCAGAGATCTCACAATCAAGCAGCGTTCCCACCACCGATGAGATGACGAACACTCATGATGATGACATGCATGAAGAGGGTAGATGTGTCTAATGAACGCCCACACTAACTTCCCCCCACGCGAGAGCGGTCATCCTGACCGCAGTTTAAAGCGAAGAAGAAGGCCTTGTGAAAGCTTCATGCGCGATATGTGGACTATCTCTGCGCCCGGCAGCGGCGGTCCGCTGGAAGAACAACGGGTGCCACGCGATAGTTGACGGGAGACGTTTGCTCCAAGACCGTGTAGGGGCCAATAAAGCGTAACTGAAATGTGTCGCACAAGCCAGGAGTGCGAACGGGTGTAAGAAGGAGCACTTCATCGCCAGGGCTGAAGGACCACGGCGCGATGAGATGCATCATAATCAAGCTTGCGGTCCTGTTGCCTTGCTTCAGTGTTGACGCGGGCCAGCTGGCGGCAATGAAGCAGCCGGGACACGTATTCTTCACTGGTGGATGGAGATGGTTTAAGGCGGCAGAGAAGAAGGAAACGTCGAGGAACGAAGAGGGGAAACGACCATGGACGAGATAGAACGGGGAGTAACCGGTTGGTACGCTGTACGGAGGTATTGTACGCGAAAGTCACAAATGGCAAAATTGCGTTCCAGTTTCTGTGTCCGGTTGATATACATGGCTATCATGTCGAGAGCGTGCGATGAAGCGTTCAGTCAGCCCGTTCGTTTGCGGATCGTAACTGGAGCTTGTTTTGTGGGTGGTTCCGCATGCCTTGAGCACTTCGTCAACGAGTTGTGAAAGGAATACCTTTCCACGGTCGCTCAGGATGACACCGAGGAGCACCGTGACGAAGGATTAGGGCTCGGAGCATAAAATCAGCAACTTCGGAAGCTGATGCAGAAGCCACGGAAGCTGTTCGGCGTAGCGTGTCAGATGGTCGACAGCTGTAACGATCCATCGATTACTGGTGACTGTCATAGGAAGCGGACCGTACAGATCGATGCCGACTACCTCAAATGGTTCCAGCGGACACGGGAGTGGTTTGTATTGTCCGCTTTGAGCTGATGTGGGGAGCTTTCGACGCTGACAAAGCGTGCACGAAGCAACGTACTTCGCTACACTTGTGGACAACCCGGCCAGTAGTAGTGACATCTGATGCGATCGTACGTTTTGTGAAATCCAAGTGTCCAGCGGTCATGTCGTCGTGGTATGCCTTGAGGATTTGAGAGCGAAGAGAGCGAGGGAGAACGGGCACCCAGCGTTGACCGTCAGGATGGTAGATATGGCGGTACAGGACGCAGTTGTCGAGCTTGAACTGCGTCAGCTGTCGACGAAGACGGGTGTTAGGGGCCGAGAAGTCCCGTCAAGGTGGTCCATAAGGCGGCGACAGTAAGGATCGGCGCGTTGGTGAGATAACAATGAACCACACTCGTTTCGAATAAGTCGGGCCCATAGTAGCTAAGCATGAAACGTGTGGAGAAGGGACGGCGAGAGCTCGTCGCGTGCGGTAGTGCTGGTGCCGTTATATGGTTCCGAAGGAAGCGGGCAGCGCGAAAGTGCGTCTGCGTCTTGGTGTTTTTTCCCCGACTTGTATGTATACTGAAGTCACACTCTTGCAAACGAAGAATCCGCGACCAGACCAAGGCCAGACATGTTCTTGAGTGTCGAGAGCTAGCACAAGCGTGATGGTCTGTAACCACAGTAAAGTGGCGGCCGTGAAGGTAAGGTCGAAAGCTTCTGTACAGACCAATGACGGGCTAGCACTCCTGCTCGTTGATGGTAAATTCTTTTCGGCGGGTGTCAGTACACGGCTGGCTTATGAGACGACCCACCTCGCGCGTGCACTGTTTCTCTGTAGCAGAATAACACCAATGCCATGACCAGTAGCGCTCCGTGTGCAGGAGTGTAGGTGCGGTTTCGTCGAAATGGCAAAGGGCTGGTTCGGACGTGAGGGCACACTTCAGATGAACAAATGCCGATTCACATTCAGGAGACCACACAAAGAGAACGCCGGAGCCGAGCAGCTTGTGCAAAGGCGAGCGAATGAGGCGAAGTCTCGAATGAATCGACGAAAATAGAGGCGAGGCCGAGAAAACTGCGCAAATCTTTGGCTTTTGCAGGACGCGGGAAGTGTTGGACAGCGGAAATCCTGTCTGGATCAGGACGAATGCCGTCCTTGCTTACGATGTGGCCTAACACTTTAATTGTTTTGCTCGCAAAGCGCCACTTCTTGGTGTTCAGCTGAAGGCCTGCGTTGGCAAGACACGTGAGAACTTCGTCCAGACGTTGCAATGCTGATGGAATGTTGGTGAGAAAATAACATATATCGTCCAATAGCAGTTTTCTATTTCAGGCCTCGCAAACGGTGTCAATCATTCGCTCGAATGTTGCTGGAGCATTGCAAAGCCGAATGGCATGACGTTGAATTCGTAGAGCCCATCTGGTGTTGAAAATGCTGTCTTTTCTTTGTCGTCCTCGTGCATGGTTATCTGCCAATAGCCCGAACGCAGTCTAGACTTGAGAAGTACTCGGCACCCCTGTAGTGAATCCAGGCTCGTCTATGCGCGGCATGGGGTAGACCATCCTTCCGGGTGATCTTATTAAGTGCCCTGTAGTCTACGCAAAATCGCACGGAGCCATCTTTTTTTCGTACTAAAACAACGGGAGATGACCAAGGACTCGCTGAGGACGTATGATGTTCCGTTGCAACATATCGGCGACATTTTCTCTCTTTCTTCAATGACCTTCCTTCGGATGAAGAGACGCGATATGGTCGCGGCGTACGATAGAAGGGTGCCATTTTGTCCTCGATCCGATGCGTGTAATGGACGTTTTGTCCCAAAGAGGAGGATGAGCATCAAACGATGTCGCATGTTTCTGTAGCAAGGCGAGCAACTCATCTGACTGCGATGAGGTCATGTCGGGACTGATAGTTGCAGCGAGATCAGAATGCATGGGGAACGTGCAACAGAATTAGGTCAGAGGACGCCGGCACGAGCGGAACAACAGAGAGAGGCTGCGATTCCGTGATTCAAGCCATTGTGGTGCCTTTAGGGATGAGAATCTTCTTGGACGTCTGGTTGTAGCGTAGAGAAGTCCGCAGCCATCGTGGAGCCACACTAGCCCTGACGCAAAGGCTATCCCTCTTGCGAGACAGCGTGCAGACGGTAGGACGCAACGTCACCGTAGTCGATCACGTCAGAGGCGATGGTAACTATTCGTGACGACCAGGTGGGTAGCTCGGTATCCTGCACAGCGAGCAAGCGAGTGGCTTGTCATCCGCAGAAAGGGCATAGTCAGTTTCCGTCATGTGAAGAACGCGTTCTCGACAGCATATGGAAGCGTTTGACGTAGACAGAAAATCCCACCCCAATATCATCTGGTGGGCACACGAATTCAGCACGGCGAACTGTACGTAATGGAGGAGTCCATCAATGAAAACACGAGCGGTGCACATGGCGGAAGGTTGAATGACGTCCCCTTGAGCAGCGAACAATGTTGGTCCATCATAAGGGGTGGTGACTTTCCGGAGACGGGAACACCTCCTTAACTTGGAGTTGACCATAATTGGCATGGATGGTTAAGAAGATTTGACGAATATGACTGTCGGGTCATGACAAGAATAACGTGAAAATCCTCTTGCGATCGTCGTCAAGCCCTTTCCTCCAGATACTTGGCAGATACGCGGTTTACCACGGCCGGGGTGGTACGGTATGCGCCAGAGGTGATGCAGTTTATACCTACGCAGGCAGGCAAACAACATACATTGGTAATTAAATGCGAGAGCGTTACAAAAACCGACTCGACAGCGTTGACTGATCAAATTGAAAATATACATATGTGGGCGTTCATTAACCATCTACCCTCTTCATGCATGTTCATCTTCATGAGTGTTCGTCATCTTCATCGGTGGTGGGAACGCTGCTTGATTGTGAGATCTCGCCTCGGTGTGGTCGCTTCACCGTGCCTTCAGGGCCTAATAAAGTCGCGTTAACCGTTGCGTCACAAGTGGTGGAGGCTGCTAAGCGATCTTCCTTCCTCTCCCATCCTGCTCTGCTCAGGTCGCCGTATGTACCAGGTGTCCGGTACCAAGCCTCAGGACGAGCCATCGGCGCACCTGCATCTACCGCCACTGCCCCGACTACCGCGGCCTATCCACCATGGATTATCAGTGGGACCAACGTGATCCCCCCATGTTCGCTGGACTTCGAGGTTAAGATGTGGAGGATTGGTTGGACCACTACGACCGAGTGAGTTCAACCAACAACTGGGATGATCCGGCCAAGCTTCGCCGTGTTTCTTTCTACCTCACGGACGTAGCGAAAACGTGGTATTTTAATCACGAAATTGATTTCACGGACTGGACCCATTTCAAGCAACGGCTTCGCCAAATTTTCGGCACTCCCGCAGTTCGTTCTGCCCTCGCAAAGAAGACCTTGGACGCTCGCAAGCAACGACTTGGCGAATCCTACACCTCATACATTTAGGATGTGCTTGCGCTTTGCCGCCGTTTCAACACCTCCATGACCAAATCAGAGAGGGTTCGCCATCTGCTGAAAGGCATCGGCACAATCGCCTTCAGTGCGTTGGCCATTCAGAATCCGACAACAGTCGCCGACGTTGTTGCCACGTGCCAACGCCTAGAGGAACTCGAGTCCCAGCGGTTGCCGCCGGACATCCCTGACAACACCGCCACCGCCGATCCCTCGTTGCGTGCTATGATCCGCGCGATCTACGGGAAGAGCTACAATCTCTTGGCCTATCAGCGACCCCGAGTCCACCTCACGGCTCCAGCACTCTTCTGCGCGACGTGATCAAGGAGAAGGCGTCCATGGCCGCTCCAGCGTATGTGGACTCTATGACCCCTCGACTCCAACCAACGTACGCACAAGTCGTCGCTGGTTCACCAGGTGTCGTGCAATCGATGTCTGCACACTCGACGCCTGCCCACCTGGCTTCGATGACACCGAGTGCGCCTAGCCAGCCCTTCACCCACCATGGCGATCGCCTCGTCCGGTCTGTTATTACTGCGGGTATCGTGGCCACATTGCACGCTTTTGTCGTAAGCGTCAGCAGGACGAGCGCCGTGGATTCGGCGCCTACGAACGGGATGATGGTGCCGCTGGGGCCACTTTTCAACGCCGTCCTTACGCTCCGCCGCCACGTCGCTCTCCATCGCCAACTGCAACATCGAGACGGCACCAACTTACCGCCCCACTAGACGCCGCTCACCGTCGCCCCTTCGCCGCTCTACGTCACCACTGCGACCTGTCTCGCAGTTCACCGACCATCGCCGGAAAACTAACCTATGCAGCTTTTGGAGGAAAAGCTGCATTGACAAGACAGAAATTCCTCCAGTGCGTCCTATAATATGGTATCTGTTTTAGTAGAGGTGTATACGTGGACGCTTTGATAGACACTGGTGCTTGTTTATCGGTTATTGATCGTTCTTTGTTTCCCGTCTCCGGAAAGTCACACCCCTTATGATGGACCTACATTGTTCGCTGCTCAAGGGGACGTCATTCAACCTTCCGCCATGTGCACCGCTCGTGTTTTCATTGATGGACTCCTCCATTACGTACAGTTCGCCGTGCTGAGTTCGTGTGCCCACCAGATGATATTGGGGTGGGATTTTCTGTCTACGGCAAACGCTTCCATCTGCTGTCGAGAACGGGTTCTTCCATGACGGACTGACTATGCCCTTTCTGCGGATGACAAGCCACTTCGCTTGCTCGCTGTGCAGGATACCGAGCTACCCACCTGGTCGTCAACGAATAGTTACCATCGCCTCTGACGTGATCGACTACGGTGACGTGCTTGTCCTACCGTCTGCACGCTGGCTCGCAAGAGGGATAGCCTTTGCGTCAGGGCTAGTGTGGTTCTACGATGGCTGCGGACTTCTCTACGCTACAAACCAGACGTCCGAGAAGATTCTCATCCCTAAAGGCACCACAATGGCTTTCGTCACGGAATCCCAGCCTCTCTTTGTTGTTCCGCTCGTGCCGGCGTCCTCTGACCCTACTTCTGTTGCACGTTCCCCATGCATTTCTGATCTCGCTGCGACTATCAGTCCCGACCTGACCTCATCGCAATCAGATGAGTTGCTCGCCTTGCTACAGAAACACGCGACATCGTTTGATGCTCATTCCTTCTCTTTGGGACAAACGTCCATTATCACGCATCGGATCGAGACGGATGGCACTTCTGTCCTACGCCGTCGACCATATCGCGTCTCTTCATCCGAGAGGAAGGTCATTGAAGAAAATGTCGCCGATATGTTGCAACGTAACATCATACGTCCCTCAGCGAGTCCTTCGTCATCTCCCGTTGTTTTAGTACGAAAAAAAATGGCTCCGTGCGATTTTGCGTAGACTACAGGGCACTTAATAAGATCACCCGGAAGGATGTCTACCCCATGCCGCGCATAGACGATGCCTTGGATTCACTACAGGGTGCCGAGTACTTCTCAAGTCTAGACCTTCGTTCGGGCTATTGCAGATACCCATGCACGAGGAGGACAAAGAAAAGACAGCATTTTCAACACCAGATGGGCTCTACGAATTCAACGTCATGCCATTCGGCCTTTGCAATGCTCCAGCAACATTCGAGCGAATGATTGACACCTTTTTGCGAGGCCTGAAATGGAAAACTGCTATTTGGACGATATAGTTATTTTTCTCACCAACATTCCATCAGCATTTGCAACGTCTGGACGAAGTTCTCACGTGTCTTGCCAACGCAGGCCTTCAGCTGAACACCAAGAAGTGGCGCTTTGCGAGCAAAACAATTAAAGTGTTAGGCCACATCGTAAGCAAGGACGGCATTCGTCCTGATCCAGACAGGATTTCCGCTGTCCAACACTTCCCGCGTCCTGCAAAAGCCAAAGATTTGCGCAGTTTTTCTCGGCCTCGCCTCCTATTTTCGTCGATTCATTCGAGACTTCGCCTCATTCGCTTCGCCTTTGCACAAGCTGCTCGGCTCCGGCGTTCTCTTTGTGTGGTCTCCTGAATGTGAATCGGCGTTTGTTCATCTGAAGTGTGCCCTCACGTCCGAACCAGCCCTTTGCCATTTCGAAAGAAAACCGCACCTACACTCCTGCACACGGACGCTACTGGTCATGGCATTGGTGGTATTCTGCTACAGGAGAGACAAGTGCTCACGCGAGAGGGTCGTCTCATACGCCAGCCGTGTACTGACACCCGCCGAAAAGAATTATACCATCACAGAGCAGGAGTGCCTAGCCGTCATTTGTCTGTACAGAAGCTTCGACCTTACCTTCACGGCCGCCACTTTACTGTGGTTACAGACCATCACGCCTTGTGCTAGCTCTCGACACTCAAGAACATGTCTGGCCGCCTTGGTCGCTGGATTCTTCGTTTGCAAGAGTGTGACTTCAGTATTACATACAAGTCGGGGAAAAAAACACCAAGACGCAGACGCACTTTCGCGCTGCCCGCTTCCTTCGGAACCATATAACGGCACACAGCACTACCGCACGCGACGAGCTCTCGGCCGTCCCTTCTCCACACGTTTCATGCTTAGCTACTATGGGCCCGACTTATTCGACGAGTGTGGTTCATTGTTATCTCACCAACGCGCCGATCCTTACTGTCGCCGCCTTATGGACCACCTTGACGGGACTTCTCCGGCCCCCTAACACCCGTCTTCGTCGACAGCTGACGCAGTTCAAGCTCGACAACTGCGTCCTGTACCGCCATATCTACCATCCTGACGGTCAACGCTGGGTGCCCGTTCTCCCTCGCTCTCTTCGCTCTCAAATCCTCAAGGCATACCACGACGACATGACCGCTGGAACACTTGGGAGTTCACAAAACGTACGATCGCATCAGATGTCACTACTACTGGCCGGGCTTGTCCACAAGTACGTTTGCTTCGTGCACGCTTTGTCAGCGTCGAAAGCTCCCCATATCAGCTCAAAGCGGACAACTACAACCACTCCCGTGTCCGCTGGAAACCATTTGAGGTAGTTGGCATCGATCTGTACGGTCCGCTTCCTATGACAGTCACCGGTAATCGATGGATCGTTACAGCTGTCGACCATCTGACACGCTACGCCGAAACAGCTTCCGTGGCTCCTGCATCAGCTTCCGAAGTTGCTGATTTTATGCTCCGAGCCCTAATCCTTCGTCACGGTGCTCCTCGTGTCATCCTGAGCGACCGTGGAAAGGTATTCCTTTCACAACTCGTTGAAGTGCTCAAAGCATGCGGTACCACCCACAAAACAAGCTCCAGTTACCATCCGCAAACGAACGGGCTGACTGAACGCTTTCATCGCACGCTCTCAGAGATGATAGCCATGTATATCCAAGCCGGATCACAGAAACTGGAACGCAATTTTGCATTTGTGACTTTCGCGTACAATACATCCGTACAGCGTACCACCGGTTACTCCCCGTTCTATCTCGTCCATGGTCGTTTCCCCTTTCTTTTCCTCGTACGTTTCCTTCTTCTCTGTGCCTGTTAACCATCTCCATCCACCAGTGAAGAATACGTGTCCCGGCTGCTTCATTGCCGCCAGCTGGCCCGCGTCAACACTGAAGCAGGCAACAGGACCGCAAGCTTGATTATGAGGCATCTCATTGCGCCGTGTCCTTCAGCCCTGGGCGATAGTGCTCCCTTCTTACAACCCGTTCGCACTCCTGGCTTGTGCGACAAATTTCAGTTACGCTTTATGGCCCTACACGGTCTTGGAGCAGCGTCTCCCGTCAAACTATCGCGTGGCAACCCGTTGTTCTTTCCAGCGGAACCGCCGCTGCCGGGCCGCAGAGATTAGTCCACGTATCGCGCATGAAGCCTTTCACAAGGCGTCTTCTTCGCTTTAAACTGCGGTCGGATGACCGCTCTCGCGTGGGGGGAGTTAGTGTGGGGCGTTCCATTAGACACACTCTACCCTCTTCAATGCATGTTCATCATCATGAGTGTTCGTCATCTCATCGGTGGTGAAACGCTGCTTGATTGTGAGATCTCTGCCGTCGGTGTGGTCGCTTTCACCGTGCCTTCAGGGCCTAATAAAGTCGCGTTAACCGTTGTGTCACAATATTAGGATCCCAGCAGGAATCGAACCCAAGCATTCTGCGTGGTAGTGAGGTATTCTACCACAGAGCCACGCCAGGCCTATAAACTGTTTTGGAAAAACAGCCTCTGCAGGCGTAATGTCGGTGCAACGTCCATTGTCGTTGTGGTGTTGGCTATCTAATTTTACAAGAAAGGAACGAAAAGTACATATCTGATGTGACGCCTACGATACAGGCGTCACATCAGATTAACGTGTGGGGTTACAGTGTTGGCTCCGCCGTTATAACCGTCTAATAAACATTACATTTGTATTCCTATAACGTCTAATAAACATTACATTTGTATTGAAGCATTGCTGGACCCCAGAAGAATACATTACCAAAAGTAACGTATAATATTGATTTGCTCCATAAAGTGCACTTAGTTTCGATATTACAGACGTACGTACTCTAACGTGAGCGCTGACGCAACGTCGCACTATAGGTTACCCTTCAAACTCCAGTGTTGTCGACGTGTCTGGTAAGCTCACGATATGCACACATCTACTACACTTACAAAAACGCGTCGATCCACCTCGGAACGCTTGGCTCAAAGCCATAAAATACAGCATAGAAGTACTTGCTGACTGCTTCGCGTGAAACCGATTCCTACAACGTGTGGGATCTGCCGAATTTTTAAAGTTACCACTGCTTGTGCTGCGCTGAAAAATATTACCACCAGTGTTTCATTGTTGGATGTGTGCACATGCGAAACTTATTGTCGACGTCCCTTGAGCGTAGAGAGGCATTGGCGCCTCTATTATTTCGCCAATTGAATTTCTACTCACACATAAATTGAAAACATCGTTCCCCTTTAAAGTCAAGGTGGCCAATGGCCCGCGTACAACACATTGAAAAATTGCGTGCTTATGAGGGGCCTTCTTATACACGCAGTATGCAACACAAAAAGCCGCTTGGCACTTTGTGGACTCCTTGGCGGCGTGGGGTAGACAGCCCTTCAAAATACTGGTTAACCTTCCGGTCTTTCCATCTCTTCTTCATCGTTAGCATAAAGAACGCAGTTAGCATTTCCCAGAGCCATCTAAAATGAATGTACAGGCAGTTACCCTCTATACCGAAAGATGTCAATAAAACCAACTGCAAAAGAAGACAAAAAAAGATTAGTTCTTTCTTTATTCTATTTGCATTACTCACTGTCGGAGGTGACAACATACAGTGCTACATGAACAAGATACAATGGCCTCGTGCGTTAACAAGGGTGGCGCTGTAAATGATGACGTCAGCACGCGGACTTCGAGTTCGTCATCCGCTGCGCTCATATTTTCCTTCGCACGCACTACAGCTGCGTGACGCACGTAAAAGAAGGCTGTTTGCGTCTAAAGGTCAACGAGCGTTCTGTTTGCTCTATCTCCATGAAACATTTGTCTGGGGTCAGGGGTTTGCCTCGTGACATATTAGCGAAAAGCATTTAGTTAGGCTGCGTTCAAACAACTCGTGCGAATGGGCGAAGGTCAGACGAATGAACTGCATAACAGTGGGGTCAATTTTGGAAGCGCTGATCGGTATTGTGGCTGACTTCCGAAAATTCTAGTCGGCTTAGGAGAATTTTAATTAGACGGCAATTTCACCTATTCAACATCATTCCATTCAAAAGGTGTTGCGCATAGGCATCTTTTTACAGCGCAGCTGAATGTGCCAAGGCGAAAGGGATGTCCTAGGGTAGGTTGTCCCCAGCGCAGCTATATGCCGCAGAAATTCCAATAGCTCCACACACACAACTGCTCCATTAAAACTTAGATGTGCTCAGGTCAAAACGTATGTGCTCCAGAAATGGTAGACCAGCGCTGGATAGGTGGCGCGCCGAAAAAGGGTGGCGCCTGGCGGGGAGTCGCGGCATAACTCAGCCGCTCGCGCCCAGACGACCGGCCGCACTGTACCGCGGTGAGCGCACGCGCGTGCGCCGTTCCCGTGCTTAATTTTGCGCGAACAGCTCGGGCAGCCATTGCGCCAGTAATACTGCACCATGCATGGTTTAGAAAAAAATAGGTTTGCCTGAAGGTTACTTTCTCAGGAAAGCACTGGAAAGCGGAGAGAAGCCCTGCGAAGCAGACTACGCGTGTGCATACGGCGTGGAAGACACAGTGCTGTGCCGTGGCGGCGACTCAGTCGTCACCAATTTGTGGTTGCGTGCTGGGATTTGTGTCAATCTAGGGCACGCTCACAAGCCTCCATTGATAAGTACGTGCTGCGTCGATACCAGCTGCCCACTACTGCAGCAAATAAAAAAAGTTAGAGGCAAGGGGATGCTGCGTCAATGTTTTTCTGCCGTGGTATGTATGCCCAGCCCGCGGTATGTCTGCACGCGGATGTTGATCAAGGAAACCAACGTGCTAGCCTAGCATGTATAGTATCGCGCGGTTAGGATAGATTCCCGGTCACGGTGGCCGCATTTCGATGGGGTTGAAATACAAAGAACACCCGCGTACTGAGATTTATGTGCACAATAAAGAATCCCAAACGATCAAAATTAATCATGATTCCCACACTACGGCGTGCCTCATAATCCTACCTTGTTTGGCACGTAAAACCCCAGCAAATGTCAATGTTGATCAAACACCATTATTCTAAGCAGACACAGCTAAGCGAAAAAAAAAATAACACAGCGCGTTAGGCAAATTAAACGGCGAGTAAACATCCAGAACGTTTGAACCTCCTCTAGCGAGGCATAAATTCCGATGTCACGTCGCCTAGGCAGCCGATGCACAAAGAAGCTTTACCGCATCGGCTGACTACAGAAAGCTAAGCTTCGAATAGTCCGCTGCTTTGCTCGTGACAACTCTGTCTGTAGCACAAGAGAAGTTCAACGGAGGCATCCATCGCATGCGTATTTCTGATAACAGTTCAGCGGCTTCGGCCAACGTGCCTCTGTACGCATCCCGTAGACAGGCAGCTTTCCTTCTGCGTAACTGTTTGCAAATAATGTAGACAACCTGCCTATCATATTGCCACGCCCACTTCTTGTTTTATTTTGATGAATTCGGGTTTTCATTCCCCGGCCACATGTTCGGCCAAATAAACAGTTTCAGCTTGAACACTCCGGCTGCTGTCTTTGTCGAAGTCACGACCACGTGACAGTATCATTCACTGCACGCGGTGGCATCAGAGGAGTTCTGTGGTGGTGGTGGTCAGATGAAAAAATTGTTACATATGCCGCATGCTGCATAATATGTACGTTTTATTTACGACAAAACACTGATTAAATTCTGCTCGTTGGCCTCGGTTTCCACCGGTGGCCCTCACTATCGAATAAGTCTAGCAGACACGCGTAATTCGGTTTAGATACCAGCCCGACGCCACTAGACAGGAGAGCAAGAGCAGAACAGGCTGTGCTCGCCTGACTGCCGGGATGCAACGCCGAATCCGTTCCTATTCATATGTTTTAGAAGGAAAAACAGCACACGTCCTCCCTCATTTCAACCTATTGTGGCACTTGAATGCGCAACAGTACCGCCAGCATCTTTTTGTTTTGTTTCGGCGATACGCGCCCGCATCGCTTCAACCAGTCGCCACCCTCGTCCGCGGGAGCGGCTGGAGTGTGCGCGCTTTGACTGCCAGGCTGGTTCCCTATTCCAACACTGGTTCCCTATTCGCCCCGAGATGGGGCTATAGGTGGCAGCACTGTCGCAGCGCTTGTGTGGATAAGCGGTCGGTGGCGCGTATACAAGTGTACGCAGCGGCGCTTCGCCGTAGGCTGTTCGAGTCGATTGTCGGCGAATAAAGCGCGTTGACTGCAGCATAATGGTGATATACGCGCCTTCCATTCCCAAATTAATGCACGAAAGCGGCCTAACGTTCCTATTACGTATGAGAGAAGCGCAATGGGGTACTGGCCTTCGGTCATGTTGTGACTTCCTTTTCTTCGTCATTCGTCTACAGAAGACCAAACATCATCATTATGGATGCTCCTCACGAGCTGACGCGTGCTCACGTGGCAGCGCTGGCTCGCCCTCTTCTTTTCTTTTTTTTTCTAGTTCCATTAAAGCGGTTCATCTTGCAAGACGTGTTTTTGGCTCGATGTTAACCGCGCCGCAGTTGGAAGGCTTAGAGGTCCAACACATGGTGCCGAAAACCCGGGACCTTTAGACACCGCTGACATCATCGACGCACGGAGCCGCGACAGCTAAGAAGACGCGGCGCCTGCGACCTCGGCGAGATTCCCCGACTGCGTGCGACAGAATGGAACGACAGCTTAGACGACGCAACAGCCTGCGGTCTCAACTCGATGTCCTGTTGGCCGAGGCGGAAGGCAACTTGCGAGAGAATCGAGAGGTCACGAAAGCTACTGTAATTGTACTCCTCGATCGAATCAGCTCCTTTTACGGACAGATAGAAAAAGTTGATGAGGCGATTTTTGAAGAGACGCCAGACGACCTGTTAGACAGCGAAACGTTAGACGCTGGAAAATACCGTGACAAGGTTGTTACCCTGACAGCGAACCTACGCGTCAAACTGAATGAATGTCTGTCGCCTCAAACCCCACGCCCTACTAACGTTCACCCGTTACCTTCCGGCAAGAGCAAGCTTCCGCAGCTAGAACTTCTAAAATTTGACGGGAACCGCAGACAGTGGCCGCGATTTTGGACCCAGTTTACATCAGCAGTTCACGACAACAGCGAGCTGAGCACAGCTGACAAGTTCAACTACTTGAGCAGTCTGGTGACCGGAGCAGCCGCCTCTGCTATATCGGGATTGCAAGCTACAGAAGAGTGCTATGCAGACGCCATCGAAATTTTAAAGAAGCGTTTTGGAGATGAACAGATCATCGTTCAAGATCATCTACAAGGTTTGCTGGACCTCAAACCGGTGTCATCATCAGCAGACGTCCATCAGCTGAGGAAACTGTGCGACAAAGTACAGGTTCATATTCGAAGCCTCAAGGCGCTTGGCACGAACTCGACAACTTATTGCACCATGCTGCGAGAAATCCTGTTAACAGTTCTCCCGACTGACATGGTACTTCGGTTTCACGAGGCGCGCAAGGCATCATCATCAGCTGCAGCTTCTTCGAATACAGAAGATAACGAGCTTCAAATGCTTTTGGAATTCTTCGACCTTCAACTGACTTGTCGGGAAGCTGTGGCCGAACAAGAGATACACAGAAGTCGGCGCACACCAGAGAAAGGAGGATTAAAGCCCAGCCATCCACGAGAAGTTTCCACGACAGCTGCTCTACAAAGCTCAGCTAGTAGTCCGCAGAAGTGCCTGTTTTGCCGTTCCGAAAAGCATTCTGCTGAAGTTTGTGATAAAAAGGAGATCAGCCTCTCGCTAAAAAAGGAGATGCTTACCAAAGCCGGAAGATGCTTCCGTTGTCTAAAGCAGGGCCATTTGGCGAAAGATTGCAGAAGCCGGCTGAAATGTGGAAAGTGTGCGAGAAGGCACGCAACATCCGTTTGCGCATCGGAAGAGATCATAAGCGACAAGGAGAAGGTGCTATCTGCATCGGTCAATCTAATCTCCAAGCAGCCAAGCTCAGTCGTAATGCTGCAGACTCTGACGGCCACCATATCAGGAACCAAAACATCTGGTCGCTACCGAGTCCTTTTCGATGGCGGAAGTCAGCGGAGCTTCATTACGGCGAAAGCTTCCCAAAGACTTGGCTGCGAAGTAATAGAAGAGGAGACGTTGACCGTAGGCGTGTTCGGCGGTGAAAACGCGCGGAAAACCATGCAGAGGGTGCGAGTATCGATTCTCCCTGCGAAAGAGGAAATTCCGATTTCAATCGATGCGCTGGTGGTGGACACAATATGCAGTGAATGCATTCCGGTACCAGAAGAAAACGTTTTGAGAGAAATGAACAAGATGCAATTGGATACGCAAGCTCTCTCTCTGCAAGGAGTTGAAGACAAACAGATTGCGGTCCTAATTGGTTCGGACTATTATTGGGATCTAGTAACTGGTACCCTGAAGCCTGTGCACGAAAAGCTGAAAGCTGTCGAGACAAGACTGGGCTGGACTGTTCAAGGGCCGTTGTCTGCTACAACCAAAGTAATACAGAGTACCAGTGTCGTAGTCCTTCGAGCCACGGTGACAGAGCAAGACATCTCGAAACTTCTGACTCGGTTTTGGGATCTTGAAAGTAGCGGGATCAAGGCCGAACACGAAGAAACGAAGGTCGCCGATTCAGTGCTGGAAAAATTCGAGAACGACATCAAGAAGAAAGACAATCGGTACGAAGTCACGCTACCGTGGAAGGAAAGGGTCGACCTGGCAGAGAACTATGCAGTTGCAACCAAACGTCTTCATAGTTTGATGAAAAAACTTGACAAGGACAGCGAGCTCTTGAAAACATACGATGAGACTGTTAGACTGTACCTCGATGAAGGATCTGCTGAAAGAGTACCGGAAACAGAAGAGCATCCACTTGGACCCCTGTATTATATGCCACATCGAGCTGTAATACGAGAGGACCGATCTACTACGAAGGTACGCATCGTATTCGACGCATCCTCTCACGAATCTGGTTCAAAGTCCTTGAATGATAACCTGGAAGCTGGCCCAAATCTAAATCCTGACGTAGTGACCCTACTGCTTCGTTTCCGACGCTACAAGGTAGCGATGAATGCCGATCTCGAGAAGGCGTTCCTACAGATTGGCCTGAGAGAACCAGACAGAGATGCGCTCCGCTTTTTGTGGTTCAAAACTTCCCCACAAGTGAACAGCCGAACGCCGGAAATAGAAGTTGGGAGAATGACTAGAGTGCCCTTGGGAGCTACTTCAAGTCCTTTCCTACTGACTGCTACTTTGAAGCACCATTTCAGGTCCGTAGAAACCCTCTATCCTGTGACAGCTCGACGATTGCAAAGCTCCATATATATGGACGATCTTCTGATTGGAGCCGACACAGCTGAAGAAGCTATCCAGATGCACAAAGAAATAATTGAGATCTTCAGGCAAGCTTCCATGAACATTCGCAAGTGGGCCAGCAACAATCCTCTAGTATCTGCCGCCTTCGAACAAGGAACCACTTCACAGGAAAAATCTCTTTGCTCACCTTCTGGACCTCTGAAAGTACTGGGACTTCATTGGAACAAGAAGACGGATACCTTTTCGTTCAAGCCCCAGGATATCCTCCAGTTCATACAGGAGCATCGGATTACAAAACGATTTGTGCTTCAGGCTGTTGCAAGGATCTACGACCCTTTCGGGTTTCTTTCACCTTTCTTTGTACGGGCGAAAATCTTCTTACAAGATCTATGGAAGGAAAACCTCGACTTGGATGAGACATTGCCACCCAAATTGTCTGCTTTCTGGCTGAAATGGAGCAAGGAGGTAACCATGCTTAGTGACCTCAGTATTCCAAGGTTCCTAGCAGCCGGCGGAGAAGGCCCGTACCAAACGGCAGCACTCCACATCTTTTCTGATGCAAGCGAGTCGGCATACGGGGCTGCAGCCTACCTTCGTACGGTCGACTACAGTGGCACCGTCCGGACTATGCTACTGATGGCAAAGACCAGAGTTGCGCCGTTAAAGACGGTCACTCTAGCGAGGCTGGAATTGATGGCAGCATTGCTTGCAGCCCGAATGTACGCCTACATCGTGAAGAATTGCGACCTTGGAATTGGTGAAGCAACGTTTTGGTCAGATTCCCAGATTACACTTTGCTGGATTAACAAGGATCCCGTTACCTGGAAGGAGTTTGTGCGGAACCGGACGCAAGAAATCAGAACTTTGACTGAGTATACCAGATGGCGATATTGTCCTGGAAAAGAAAACCCCGCCGATTTGCTCACTCGAGGCTTGTCTGCACTCAAACTGAGCCAGTCGCAGTTGTGGTGGTTTGGACCTAGATGGCTTGCAATGTCTGATACGTGCTGGCCTGTGTACGGGGGAAGGATTGACATCGAAAACGGAAAGCTCGAGGCAGCCGAGACAGAACTAAAGATCAGTACTCATGCTGTTAATACGAGACCATTGCTGCCGTCGCTGATTGAAATTGAACGATTCAGCAGCCTCACCAAACTTTTAAGAGTAACGGCATGGGTCTTCCGTTATGCCAAAAGGTTGAAGAAGGAAAACGATAGGTCTGGGGAGCTGTCTGCTGAGGAAATTCAGCAAGCGGAGTGCTATTTGCTTCGAGAGGAACAGAGATCTCACTTTGGTAAAGAAGCAGACTGTGTCGCGAGCAAGAAACCACTCCCTTTACAAAATCCACTTGGGCATTTTAGACTGTTCATAGACGAAAACGGGCTTCTTCGGATACAAGGAAAAGCTCCCAGGGCTGACGACTCGTACAGTTCTCGCCATCCCATCCTCCTACCAAAAGACTCACACCTCAGTATGCTGATAATCAATCATGCTCACGCAAAGGTCTTTCACGGGGGAGTTCGAGACACTCTGACTCAAGTTCGAGAACGATTTTGGATTCTTCAAGCACGACAGTCTGTGAAGAAAACGATAAGACGGTGTGTCATCTGCCAACGCCTACAGAGTAAACCTGTTGAGCAATCTTCACCTTGTATGCCTCAGGATCGTGCTACTCAAGCCCCTCCGTTCCTCGTGAGTGGAGTTGACTTTGCGGGGCCACTATACATCAAAGGGCATCCCCACGAGCGGCGCTCCTACATCGCTCTTTTCACGTGCGCGGTGACAAGAGCTGTTCACTTGGAACTGGTTGAAGACTTGACCACAGTGAATTTTCTTTGCGCCCTGCGGAGATTCGTATCACGGCGGGGTCTCTGTCACATTATCTACAGCGACAACGCACGAACATTCGTCAAAGCGTCCAAGGACCTACAGAAGCTTTGGCGAACGATAAGACACCCCGACGTACTCGCCTTCTTTTCCTCCTCGAAGATCCAATGGAAGTTCATTTGCCCGAGCGCTCCTTGGTGGGGCGGGTTCTACGAGAGACTCGTTCGTTCTGTAAAAACCTGCTTGAAGAAGATGCTTGGGCGACGGCTTGTCAGTCGGACAGAGTTAGTTACTCTACTGACAGAAGTGGAGGCCGTGGTGAATTCTCGACCTTTGACTTACGTATTCAACGACGTGGATGAACCGTACCCCCTATCTGCAGCAGATTTTCTCGTTGGAAGGAGACTGACAACGCTACCACATTACGAACTGAAAATCAACACCGAGTCTACCAACGATGCACTGAAGAAACTTTGGAGCAAGCGAGAAGATGATTTGCAAGCATTTTGGTCTCGTTGGTATAAAGAGTACCTTAATGAACTCAGGAACTTTACATCCAACCAAGCCAAAAGAAATGACTCTTTGAAGAAAGGCAACGTAGTTCTACTCGGGGATAAACAGCTTCCAAGGCAACTGTGGAGTTTGGCCCGCATAGAAGAACTGATCAGCGGACGCGACAGCATTGTCAGGACCTGCTCTTTATGCTTGCCCGACGGCTCTGTTGTGAAGCGGCCCGTACAGCTACTTTACCCGTTGGAAGCCAACTAACGTCATCTGTCGGCGCGGGAGACTGTTGTGACTTCCTTTTCTTCGTCATTCGTCTACAGAAGACCAAACATCATCATTATGGATGCTCCTCACGAGCTGACGCGTGCTCACGTGGCAGCGCTGGCTCGCCCTCTTCTTTTCTTTTTTTTTAGTTCCATTAAAGCGGTTCATCTTGCAAGACGTGTTTTTGGCTCGATGTTAACCGCGCCGCAGTTGGAAGGCTTAGAGGTCCAACAGGTCACATTCGTGTGTTGCACTGTACTCGATGTTTTTCTTGCTTTATTTGCCCGCATTTAAAATGTGTTTTGCCTACACCACAATATAAATAGTGTTGCGTGACTGAGGCAATTAAGTATTCACTTCTTGCTCTAGCGGCTACAAAAAAGAGCTTGTATTTCTGCGTAATCAGATGAAGTAGAACTTTGTGCACTCTGCCTTTCTGTTTGCATGAATACGCGTACTGCTATAGAAATGCGTGGCTTCAGGTCTTTTTTTACCGCTAAGCGGCCTCTGCAGACGCTAGTTGATGCTTTGCGGTATCACAAGGATTTCCAATTCGCCAACACCTCACGAGATGATGTCGCTAAATGTCTGCATTCACACCTCGACATTTAGTACTTTTTTTTGTTTAGGACGACGCCGAATGCACTATGTGCTGCGTTAGAACGACAAACTGGTACCGATATTGAAATGATTTTGGCGAATGGACGGTACGATTGTTAGACCTAGCGCCATACGGACACGTGCATGCACTCGCTTATTAGAGTTTATAAAAGTCCCACAAGGCGAAATTCGTATGTATATTGTGTGGGCATACGTACAAGCTCTTGATACTGTGCCAGGACAACGGAGTAAGCTGTAGTCTGAGGACGTGCATGATGTACGCACACGTGCGAACATGGTTTGGCTAGCAGACGGGAATGCTGCGGGAAAAGGGGAGGAGGAGGAAACAGAAAAATGGAAGGACAGGGTGGTTAGCCACTCAGTCATAAACATCGGGGTGCGCCTTTCATGTTTCCTGGTGAACCATCTCTAGAGAGTGTAAGTGCATCAATTTTTAAAAAAATATCGTATACTCGGCCTGACAAGTGGTTTATCTGAAAGATAAGTCACAATGTTGCTTCATGTCTTGCGCTCCGCAATCATGTTTCACTACATACTCTTGGTAATAAAGCTCATCACCAATTTCAGTACATGTATTTATGTTTGTAATAAATACGCAAGCATTTCTATGCCAGCTAAGCGACAAAACTGCGTCAAACTAAACGACAAAAGTAAACTGGGCGACAGTCCGTCCCTCTGCCACGTAAGACAGTCACCGCCATATAGAAATATGGGAATCAGAGAAAATAAATTTTCTTCATAGGACTGGGTTTGAACACAGACTCCCACGCTCTAACGAAAGTTTCTTTACCACCCGGCTACGCACCTGTGCTTGCAAAGTATCAATGTATATGGACCATATCAATGCGTTGTATCGGCGATAAGAAAAATTGAAATGCAGAACACTTGCTCTGGATGTTTTATTAAAATACTCCGTGTTCGTGGATTGAAAGCCCTCTGTAGGACAACGTGTAAAGTCGACATTGAACATTGCATATGTCGGGAAAATTCCGACATTGAGGAAACTAGATTCCAAACATGGGTTTCTATGATTGCGAGATTTTCCTTCTGTTGGGTCGTTCCAGAAGCTTACAAATGATGTAAAGTAGATAAAAGACGCTGTGCCGATGACGTCCGAAAAGAGTGTTCCAGGGAAGGCCGCAACCTGCAATAAAACTCAACGCATACGCAGCACTCAAACAACTCCTCAATAATATTCTACGTGGACTTCTTTATTGTTTAAAGTCACGTAGAAACCAGCGGGGAAGTCTCAATTTAATTATCACTGCTCCAATAAAATACTTTATAGAATATCGAGAACTCCGTAGAGCTTCTGAATTGTTTCAGTGGCCATTGTGCTTGCCCTACGGACGTCCGCCACATCACCAAAACATAAATTTATGTAGCTGACGCGCTGTCATGGATTATTTCGCGCCTGGGGTCAATAGATTTAGAATACCCAGACGTAACCGAACAAAACGATCCTGGGCTGCGCCAATCGCGACAAGAAGGCTCGTTGCTAAACCTTCCTGACAGGCCTGTGTACCTGGATTTCGATCTCAAAAATGATGCCTACGCAAGACACATCACAGGTATTTCCGCACCCGTTCGTGCCTCATCAGTTTTGGTGATCAATATTTGACTCTCTGAAATACGACGCCGTTATGCCATCAGAGTGACGCAGATATTCATCATAGAACACAGAAGTATATTCGCAGCAGGGCAAGAACCTCTCAAGGTGCGAAAGTTACCTGGTACAAACATACTGCAGCGAGTATATTCGCAGGTGTAGCTGTTCTGGCCACCAGAAGGCCCTTTCAACCATATGCATTTTGACTTAGTGGGGCCTATTCGGCACTGTCATGCTTTCATGTACCTCCTTACGCATCTCGATTCGGGTGGCTTCAGGAATCGTGAAGGCCCCCCGAATGTAAGAGATCGCGGCCGAAATCCCGGTGGGAGCGTTTATTGCTACGAGGTTGCGGCCGTATGGCCGCCCACTGCACATGACTACCAATCACCACTCGCTTGGCACGACTACTTAACAGGCGCCTGCATAACGATACCGCTCATCGATGGAGGGATGCTATGAGCGTCCCCTTATAACGGGGTGGTGAAATGCGTTGCCACCAGGCTCGACAAAAAAGAAAAAAAAACATTTTTTTTCTTCCTGTCCCCCCCCCCTTTTTTTTGGTTCGTTTAGTGCCTTGTCTACTGCAATCAAATCAGTCTTACTATAGAGAAAAACAAAAACAAATTCACAGTCCAGTTCTCCACCCCTTACGGCAAAATGTCCTTACTTTCTCTAATATTTATTTTTTTTCCCTTTCTCTCAAGTTTTGTGCCACCGATACTCTAGCCGTCTCTTACATATTTCTATCGCGAGCTTGTTCAGCTTTCCATTGTCCCTAAAACACAAGGCTTCATGTGGGCTCGTGCCCAAACGTACACCAGGGACAATATCTCCACATTCAATCAGAACATGATCCATCCTTTCCTTATCTTCCTCACAGCATGTGTATTGTTCTTCTTTAGTGAATATCGCTTTATAACTACGCGTTCTAAGGGAACCCGACCTCGCTTCAAACAATAAAGGGCTTCCCCTTGATTCCAGGTTATACGCGCTGTTCACGTCACTATGGAATACCAACTAGCCCGGTCACACACCTTGCTTCCCCTTGAATTCTCAATCTCATTCGCCGCTTTCTCACCACCTGGACAGCAGCGCCAGAGTTCAATGCCTCTACCAAAAATTGATGACGTCAGTTACCTTAACGTTCGACCAACAGCACTGGGTGGAAACGCTTCCTCCAGTAACAGTGTGGCTGTGCACAAAAGGCCAGGGTAACCTCCAAGTAAGCGCAGCCGAGATACTCCATCAATCATGAATTCGCTTTCCAGGAGAGTATTTCGCCGCTGCACAAAGCACTCCGCCATCGCCCCCGCAGAACTTCGACAGGCTACATGCATTGGCCGACCAGCTACGACTATACGGCCCCCGCGTGTCGTCCACGGCCAGCATTTGTTTAGCCGTGAAACAACGCGCACAGCCATGCACGTCTTTTTGCGACACCACTCTGTGAAACCACCAATCGCACCTTTCTACGAAGGCAGTTGTGCTGTGATTTGCATTCCTAGAAAAACTAAATGTTGAAGTTCGCGGCGAAAAGGAGCTTGTGTTATGCGACCGCGTGGCGCCTGCTTACCTTGAACGTTAACGCTTTCGCGCTTTTCGCATTTCGCCCGCATACCTACGGCACTTCAGGGGAGCGCCTTTTGTAGCGATGGTTTGTCGGTGCTTTCTCTCCCCGAAGGCTCGAGTGCCCGTCGCCGTCACCAAACTGACCCGCCCTTTCGTGGCAATTTGAGGCTAAATTTTCACTTTTCGATGTAGCGATATTCCCGCATTCGGGGTCGTTGCACTAAAGCCCCGCCGCCTTCTCTTGCATCATTACAATGACCCCGACGCTTAAGGAGTTTTCTCAGTGCAGTGGTCTAGACCTCTACTTACTTGTAAAGAAACGTCAGTGTACATTGCTCTCAGGTTGCCAACATATATATTTATCGTCTCTGGAAAGCAGATGTCCGAACATATCCGGTGGCGCAATTTCCTGTCGCTTGGCATCACTAAATATAGTGCGATCAAAGAATAATATACAGTACGATGTAGATTGAGTTAGAAAATTTACCATGTCTTCGAACTTCGAGCTTGGGAGGTTGGCGACCGGGTCAAGTAAACAGTGCGTATCGACTGAACGAACTGCATACAGCAGAATGCCCTCGGTGATGCCACACACTGCTTCCAGGGTAAATGCCTAGAGGGCAAAATATTTCTTATTATGAACATCATCCTGAATCACCATGGAGCAGACATGTAGATGCTACAGGAAGGTTGACCTCACGTATCATCCAATCTCACATGCATAATTTTACAAGTCGCCAGCCTCAGTTGATCCACACTTCATTTTCAGAGGCAGGTGATCTCACGAGGTCGAGCTCATGAGAAGGGATCCACGTGAGGTTGCTCACCTTTCATTGCTTCTGTTTCAGAGCCTGACGTCGCGATCCAGTCATCTACATAAGAACAGCCGCACCAATGACTGTGAGCACTGGCATCGTAGCAGCTTATAACCATGAGAAAACCACACAAAAGCAGCATAGTAAAGCTGGCGTGAACAATACATTATACGCTTTGCGCAATTTCTATTCCCTCATAGGATAACTCAATGTGTGAACGTACTTCCCATGCCGTCTTTACCGATGAATTTTTATCAGATGAAAAACAGCATCAGTAAGCGTGATTCAATTTCAGTATAAGGGAGCAAACGCCGCAATGTCAATGACCAGGTCTCACTGATGCGCCCAAATTTTACAACTGTCGCCTCTTTTGCATGAGGAGAATATATTTCACTAAAGGATCTGTTGTTGCACCGTACATTATGCTCAGCAAATACTACAAGTCTACACAGCTGAAGCCGTACATCGCTGATATGCCGTAAGCAACAAATAGACTCATACTCTGTAATATATGAATATTGTAAGTTGAACAGGTCTACTGCATTGTCTCATAAGACACTCCACGTGGCCTCAGCGCGAGGGTGATTTCCTGACTAGAATCATGTCAACTTCTTCTTTATGATCGGCCTTTATGATCAGCCTAACTAAACCGACTGCTCGGCAAATAACTCTCGTATATTTCTCCGACGAATGGGATCCTGGGCTAACTGCGGCCAAGCCAGGCTGCAACATACTTAATGCCATTGCCTACCAAACTTCCGGGCGCCCTTTCCAGGCCTACCTTCTAACTGAACTTTGTGCCCATACCGATTTCTTTTAGCGGACATTGAATTAGATATATTTAACCCACACTAGTACGCTCACCCGCTTCGCTCTCCTCTTTTCCCTTAACGTGGCATTTATCATTCTCTTTTCCAAGGTTCCGTGCATTATCCCCAATTTTAGTGGGCTTTTTTTTTGGTTGGATTAGATTGAATAAACGTTTAGTTGGTCCCCTAAAACACAGATCACTGTGTCGCGGGCCGCTCCCACGTGAAGCCCGAGAGGCCGAGCCCCTCAGCCGCGTCGCGGGCTTGGTGGACAGCCCAGAATTCTTCGGCCAAGAACGGGCTTCGGATTGCCGCCTACCATCTGGCAGAGGTCATCATCAGCCTGTCTACGCCCACTGCAAGGCAAAGGCCTCTCCCATGTTCCGCCAATCAACCCGGTCCTGTGCTTTCTGCTGCCACGTTATACCTATAAACTTCTTAATCTCGTCTACCCACCTGATTTTCTGTCTCCCCCTCACGCGTTTGCCATCTATTGGAATCCAGTCAGTTACCCTTAGTGACCACCGGTTATCCTGCCGACGTGCTACGTGCCCGGCCCATATCCATCTGTTTGGCAGAGGTGATGTTAGGTAAATGAGCGAATTTGGTACAATGCCAGCGCATATGGTCTAGGGTGGCTATTTCCCCACAATATGGGCAGAGATTGCTTGGGTATAGTTCAGGGTAAATAATGTTTAACATATTTAAGGTAGGGTACGTCTTGGTTTGCAATAGCCTTAATGTAAGTGCTCAGGGCCTAGTGAGATTTTTGCGAGGTGGAGGGAAACTCCTCCGGGATAGATAAAAATGCTTAGTGAGCTCGTTATATGTTGTGGGAATTTCCCAGTTAACCCCTTCACCATTAGAACGCATGCCAAAAGAGCTGTGGTTGGAGAGGTCTCGCGCCGCCTCGTGTGCTACTTCTGGGAGGGGAGTCCTTGATTTGACCAAGGTGAGCCGGTAACCAACTCAGCAGGTGATGCGTGATTTCCTTGCCTTGTAGTATCCGTAGCGTTTCTCCCGAAGCCATACCATTTGCGAAGGCCCGTAGTGTTGCGCTTGAATCACTGTAGATGACTTCGATATCCTCCATCGTCAGTGCTAATGCAATGGCAACTTGTTCCGCAACGACTGGGTCCTTCGTCCTGACCGTCATTGACTTGACGACTTGGCCAGCCCCATCGGCCACCACGGCCGCAATAGCTTTCCGACTGGCGTGGAAACCCGCGTCGACAAAGGCGACGCTTCTTTGCTCGTCTGAGACCTGACAAAGTATGGTCCTGGCCCTCGCTAGCCTTCTTCCAATGTTGTGCTCCGGATGCATGTTTCGTGGTATAGGAGATACCGTGATGTTTTCCCTGATCTTTTCGGGAATATGATTGTACTTGAGTCTAATCGCCATTGTGTTCTGGTAGAGCTCCA
The DNA here is from genome assembly GCF_013339695.2 of Rhipicephalus sanguineus. Lineage (NCBI taxonomy): Eukaryota > Metazoa > Arthropoda > Arachnida > Ixodida > Ixodidae > Rhipicephalus > Rhipicephalus sanguineus. The sequence goes on from NC_051186.1 coordinate 2,165,179, forward strand.
GAAGAATCTTCCTCCCGACCTTGTTGTAGATAGCCTCGCTAAATGCGCTCTCTCTTGGGCCTATGCTATTTCTTCTAGAGTGTTGTGAATGCCAAGCTCTTCATCAACAACTGCGGAACTATCAGCGATTGATGTTGCTCTGAAATACGTTCAAGGATTAGGAGCACCAAAGGTTGTCATACTCACAGACTCTCGTGCTGCCCTTAGCAGACTGTTGAGAAAAGACTGTGACGGTCCACTTACATGCAGCATTGTAAAATCTGCCACAAACATTATTTCTAGTGGGGTGTCCCTCATTTGCCAATGGATACCTTCGCATGTGGGTATTGCTGGGAATGAAGAAGCCGATCACGTTGCTTCAAGTTGTGCCCACAACGAGTGCGACTGCCAAGAAATTTCATGCCTGTTAGACAACACTCGTCTGTTGATCCGCCGACATCTTTTAAAGCAGCACCTTGACCAACGTGTCCCTCCCCGTATTCGTGGTCGTGGATTGCCTCGTCGTGACAGAGCCCTCTTATATAAGCCAAGACTTGGCTCTGTATTAGTGCGTGAGCGCTTCTACCGACAAGGTCTTGTAGACAGTCCATCATGTACGTCATGTGACTCCTGTGAGACACTAGAACACATAATTTTTAGTGTCCCACATATGTTATGCAGCGAGCACTGCTCATCAAGGAATATGGACTTATTGGTCTAAAGTGTACGAACCTTGATGATTGCCTGTTCCCGAGGGGTTGCGCTGCTCGGCGTGACCAGGCCCATCGAGTCCTACTTACTTTCTTAAAAATTACCGATATGGCCTCATACTGAAATATTGGCAGCGCGCTCCAATATTTCAGTATGAACCTATACCAACTTGCCCACCTTTCAACACTTCTGCGATATGGCCTCGCCCGCATAGACATTTTTACTTGTGACCACTTATTCGTGCTTACGTCTGTGTTATTTGTTTTTCTTTCTTACCTATTTTCTTTCCTTTTTCTTTCCCCCCTATCTTAAGTCTATGTCTTGTAATCACGGAATGACACTGCAAATGCTCCTACGTGATGTCTAATTAATCCTAGCAGCGTTAATTATGGTCATTTAAGTGTAGGTTCAAAACGCGCGTCGAAAGAGGATAAGAAACTAGCGCCGCGCCGCGGCAGTCGCGCCTCGGGGCACGCGTGATGACGTACGCTCAGTATTGGGTGACGTCAGCCACGCGCTTGTTGAGCTGCCAGTTGGAGAAGTTCGTCTGCTCGTCGAGCACGGGGTAGACGATGTCATCGCTGTCAGACGCAGACTCGTGGCCTTACTCATCGTCTAACGAGTCCGACGACGGTTCGCAATTGGTAGACGCTGAGGTTGCGAATGTTTTGAACGGAGGAGCCTGGCAATGCAGCGGCTGAAACCGAACGCGTCTCCTCGCCGCAAGGATCGCGGCTGCGCTTTTTAGGGGCGAAGCTCCTTCAAGCGGCACCCGTTCGTCCCCGTCGTAGTGCGTAGCCAGTCTTAACACTAGTACCAGATCTTGACCTCCAACGTGGTGCCGGTGGGAGATTTCTCCTGTGCGTTGTTGAACAATAAAAAATTCGCAGCGTGCGCGTTAACTAAAAGCCGAATTCTTCTGTCTCTCATTCCCCATTAGCAGCCATTGGCGTGTTCTAGTAGGAAACGTTAGTAGAAGTGTGTTAGCTAAAAGCCGACTTCTTCTGTATCTCATTCCCATTAGCAGCCATTGTTTACCTCCAAGGTAGTGCCTGGTGAGATTTCTCCTGTGCGTGAATAAACAATAAAAATTTTGTTCAAAACGCCGTTGATTGATGAAATAAACCAACGAAAGACGCCAGATGTTTTCTAAAAGCAAAACGAAAAGACGCCAGATGTTTCTAAAGCAAAACAAAAAGACGCCACCTGCTTAACAAAAGACGCCAGATGTTTCTCCTCTGCAACGGTGAATGAGTACTCAGGCTTACTTTAAAACCAAATTAAAGTATCTTAAAAGCAACGCTCGTCACTCATAATCGGTCAGAAGTGCCCCGCATGCAGGACTATGAAACAACACAAGCATCTCGCGTTTCCAAATTCGGTGTCAGGGGTCATTTAAGCACTTGCCGACAGCAGGTCGCGAAATGATTTTTCTAGCCACAGTTCCAGCATATCTTCCCAAACGCTGGGCATCCGTTGCTGCGGTGTGCTAGCTTGCATCTCTTGCACGACGTGCTGACGCTCTCGTCCAGAGGCGAACGCTGGTGTCTCTTATTCATCCCGCTCGACGCGCTAAAGTTCGTTCCCCGAGGTGTACTTTGGCGTCCCTTGTTGATTCTCGCAACAGCGTTCCGTGTTTCTTCGAGCCCCGAAATTTCAATTTGCGTCTCTTGCTCCACCATAGGCACCCGTCACTGACCAGAGGGCGCGATTGAGCTCTTATCGAACGCCTAAGTGTTGAGGGCACCAGCCGCCAGGGATACCAAGAAAATGAAACGCTCGCTGGACACAACGACACGCTCAAGTATAGTGTACTAGAATTATCTCCTAGTGACGCGTCCAGGAGCCAGGGACAATAGGCCGGTTGAAGCAAACGCCAGTAGACGCCACTGGTGGCGTTGCTGCGCTTTTTTCTAGTCGCGGAGCCAGTTCGCGCCGGTTTGGGCCGGTTCAGACGCGCTTTGCAGCTGCTTGCCTCGTGCGCGTCCCCTGCGACGCTACGTTCAACGTCGCAGTTCTTTAAAAAAAAAAGAAATGGTGGATGACTTTTTTTTTTCTCCGGACGCTTACATGTGGGATGCGTCCATGTAGTACGAAAATAGCGCCCCTTTTCATTTCCTTCACGAATCACTCTCGATTGCACGCCGTAAAATGAGGTAAGGAAACGCAGGAATAATCTTGTTTAGCTGCGTTTCTGTAACCGAGAATAAATCACGAAAAGTTTGCCACCATCAATATGCGTCCGTCGAGGCCGTTATTTCATCGTACGCCTTCTGGCATAGCAACGCAGCGTATACGTTGCTGAGCACTTTTGTGTAGTTTGCGATGAGCATGCGATTTAAATGTTGTGCTAGGTATTGCGCAATAGAAGCAAAACATGCAGAGTTACTCATATGATGGGTTTGTGCAAATAGATGATAAAAAAATGCGAATAGATACTGCTGCAGGCGATGTCCCGAACTGCAATGAATCCGCCGGTCTGCGGCAGTAACGCTAGCAGACGACTAGAAAAAGGCGCAGTGGCGGCGCCTGGTGGCGTCTACACAAACGGGCACGCACGCTCCTTCTGAGACGCGTCACTAGGAAATTATTCTAGTACACTATACGCTCAAGTGTCTCCCTTTTGGGCGCCTCTTTCAACGAACGCTTCCTACGTGCGTTCGTAATCATCTCAGGGATGTTGCCACCGCCTTCAATGCAGCACAAACGCGTTTAGAACGCGCTCTTTACAGGCTGTGCCAAGGCAGCACAAACGTTACAAACGCGTTTCAAGCGCACTGCATTGAGGCGGTGGCAAGTCACGTTCAATTCAAGGAGCGTTTCTGAACATGGAGGATGCGGAGGATAGACACTCGATTTTGCTGCGTCTACTCGCTAGGCTGTGTTTTCTGGCGCTACCATCGTATCTCGGAAACTGCATTGCCGGGTGCCTATATAGGCACCCGTCACTGACCAGAGGGCGCGATGGAGCTCTTATCGAACGCCTAATTGTTGAGGGCACCAGCCGCCAGGGATACCATGAAAATGAAACGCTCGCTGGACACATCGACGCTGTCAAGTGTCTCCCTTTTGGGCGCCTCTTTCAACGAACGCTTCCTACGTGCGTTCGTAATCACCTCAGGGATATTGGCACCGCCTTCAATGCAGCACAAACGCGTTTAGAACGCGCTCTTTTCAGGCTGGGCCAAGGCAGCACAAACGCTACAAACGCGTTTCAAACGCACTGAATTGAGGCGGTGGGAAGTCACGTTCAAGTCAAGGAGCGTTTCTGAACATGGAGGATGCGGAGAATAGACACTCGATTTTGCTGCGTCTACTCGCTAGGCTGTGTTTTCTGGCGCTACCATCGTATCTCGGAAACTGCATTGCCGGGTGCCTATGGTGGGGCGTTGCGTTTACAAACGCCTACGCGTTCCGCATTAGTATGGCCAACATTACAGCCTGTAAATACTGCGGCAATGAAGAAACAATTGGACATATACTTTGCGACTGCCCACAGTACAGTGTACAGAGACTATTTCTTTGCAACGCGCTAAAAAAATTGAATCAACGACCTTTGTCGGAAGGAAAAATGTTACGCCATCGACAGGACGCAACGTGACAGACAATTTCGAATAAAACGTGAAACAGAAAGGCGAAGGACCAGTAAAAGACCAACACAGACGGCAGCGCTTACTTTCAACAAGGTTTATTTGTCACAATCGCGCATTATACACTTGCGCAGTAAATAGCAAAAAAGAAGGAACCATCAAAACGATAAAAGAAGCAGTCATACATCCTCGTTACGACAGCTCGCCATGAACATCGCCTGTAGAATCATGCTTAAGAAAATGAATTTCTTTGTGTGATGAAGTAATCGCTCTGTCTTTTACCGTTTTTATCGTTCCTTCTTTTTTGTTAAATACTATGCAAGTATATATAGCGCGATTATGAGAACTAAACTTTGTTTTAAGTCAGCGCTACCGTCTGCGTCCTTCTTTTGTGGGTCCTATGTCTTTCTTTTTGCGCTGTTTTTATCTGAAGTATGTCTCACTAACTCGTCCAAGCAACCACTTAGGTAATCACAGTGTGCGACAATGCTTTATAGACACTAGCCATGCTTCCTCGAACAGCTTTCACGGTTGTCATTATTTTTTCTTTATCTTTTTTTCCGGCGTTCAACATCAAACACTGGACGGGCCATTAAATTTCATCCTTTGGCAATGTTTTGCCGCAAATCGAATTAAAATCGTATGGTTTGTAACAAAATACTGCTCAATGAAATAGGTCAGTCGTAAAAGTGCCACCCTCTATAACACCTTAGCACAAGTTTGCAGCCTCGTCATCGTTCTCCTCAAAGAAAAAAAAGGTGCATGGTCCTTTATACATTCGCCTTACACTCCTTGGCTGGCGTGGGGTGGATAGCCTGTCAAAACACTGGTTAACCTTCCTCTCTCTCCATGTCGTCTTCATCGTTAGCATAAAGAACGCAGCTAGCACTTCCTAGACCTATCTAAAATGAATGTACACGGCATTTACCTTCCATGCCGAGAGATGTCAATAAAACCAACTAGAAAAGAAGACTCAAGACATTAGTCATTAGTCATTGCTATATTGTCTTTGCATCGTTGACTGGCGGAGGTGACAACATACAGTGCATTTTCGTGAACAGGGATGTGATGTGCGCCCGAAAGAATGGTAGTGTCCTGGTGTGATGTGTGTGCTATACTCCGTTTCATACATCAGGTGCAACGCTGTGGAAGCTATGCAAGTAGTTCGGCCAGCAAAATGTGTAAATCCGCGTGTATTTCGCTTGGCCTCCGCGATTAGTTCCTGCAGCGCGCTGCCAGTGCTAATCGCGGAGGCCACGATACAAAAAAAAAGGAGACGCTAAACGATCCAGAACAAACTGTCGACAGCGCAGTAAATAACGGGGTACGTTTATTCCTTGGGCACAAATCATCTTCTTTTATTATACAGCCTTAGGAGGGAAAGAAATCACATTACGGGTGGTAAATTCATTGAACTGTTTCTTGACGCGAACGCATCTACTGCAAGAAGTCTCGCTAGCTTCCATAGCGTTGCACCTGATGTATGAAACGGAGTATAGAAGACGAAAAGGCTGGGGCGCGTGCAAAGATCCGAGAAGATGACGAGTTTCGGAGTCGCGTGCTGGCGAAGAAGAGAAAGAAGAGGACAGACGGGCGTTCGACGCAGTCGGGTGACCGGGCCCGAGTGTCGACGCTCTGGGACGCGGTCCACGAGTTGAAGCTACGGGCTTCACGTGGCCGCTGACATCCTCCGCCTCCAACTCTTCGCTTCAGCAAGGCGCCACGTTCCTCGTCAGCCTTCGCAAGCCATCGCTGACGTCTTCAAGGATTCCCGCGACGCTCGTCTCCTCGCATCGCCCTGCGCGTTCGACTCCCCGACGGGTGAGCCCGTGTCAGCAGTGCTTGACTTTCTTAAAGGGGTCATGAACCACTTTTCCAAGTAATGATCTAATGGCCTCAGTATCGGAGTGTACTGCCTCCCGAATCGATTGCCACAAAAATTTCTCGAATCCGTCAAGAATCAGCGGAGTTGCGGGGGTTTGGCGCACGCTCCCAGCGCTTTCTCTCTTTTCTCGTGCCGACGAGCGCACTGGAAGCTAGACAGGGAGGGATGGCATGGGGGAAAGAAGTTACGCCGGCGCGCGTCATGAAACGCGATCGCTCTCCCGCTGTGATTTGCTTGCGCGAGTGCGGCTACCGTGTACTGAGGAGTGCGGCACCGGCAAGTGGCGGCACCCCACGGCAAGAAGCGCATCTGATCCGAACGCCGCTCTCGATTTACGTCGGCTATCGGCCAATAAGCATGCTATGTCTCTTGCGACGTACAGCGGACAGACGCCCCGCCCACCGACGAGAGTGAGAACCGGCCTCTGTTTGAAAAGAGGGTGCCTGGGGAAACGGCAACTTCGCGCTCCGCTTGTGGCCATTACGCGGCGCGCACGACTGTAATATTTGGCAGAGCAGTTCATAGCCGTGTCAGCTTTCCGCAGGATGTGTTTTTTCAATCAGCCCAAGGGGTGCTTCATGACCCCTTTAAGGACGCTCGTTTCTTAGAAACTGTTAGGTAATTCTTTCTTTGTTTGCTGTGTTTGCTGTTGTGTTGTCGTGCTCATTCCATGTTCTTATAAAGTGTCGTTATCAACATGCAAGCAGCCTCGCCGGCTTGTTAGGAACGTCCACGTTCCCAACCTGAATATTCTAAGAACCCAACCGCGTTTCTCATTACAAGGGTACATTGGCCTCGCGCGTTAACAAGGGTGACGCTGGGAATGACGCTCCAGGGACGTCAGCACGAGGAATTCAAGATTGTCGTCCGCTGTGCTCATATCTTGCTTAATTTAGTAGTGCTATAGCTGCGTGGGTAAATGCCGGCGCCTAAAGGTGAAGAAATGTTCGTGTTTGCTCTATCTCCAGAAAAACAAATTGTTTCAGGTCAGGGCTTTGTCTCCTGACATAAAAGGGAAACTCATTATGTTAGGAGGTGTTCAAACAACTCGCGTCAATGAACACGAATGAACTGCGTAACAGTCGGATCAGTTTTGGAAACGATGATTGGTATTGTGGCTGACTTCCAAAAATTCGACTAGGCTTAGCAGATTTTTAATTAGACGGCAATTTCACCTATTGCGGATCATTTAATTCACAAGGTGGTGCTTTAGGCATATTTGCAAAGCGAAGCTGTATGCGCCAAGGCGCAAGGCATGCCCGTGGGTAGGTTGTCCTTAGCGCAGCTGTTGCCAAGGCGAAAGGAATGTCCGTGGCTAGGTTGTTCCTTACGCAGCTATTGCCAAGGCGCGAGGGATGCCCGTGGGTAGGTTGGCCCTAGCGCAGCTGTTGCCAACGCGAAAGGAATGTCCGTGGCTAGGTTGTTCCTTACGCAGCTATTGCCAAGGCGCGAGGGATGCCCGTGGGTAGGTTGTCCCTAGCGCAGCTATTGCAAAGGCGAAAGGGATGTCCGTGGGTAGGTTGTCCCTAGCGCAGCTATTGCAAAGGCGAAAGGGAAGTCCGTGGGTAGGTTGTCTCTAGCGCAGACAGTGACACAAACAGTTATGACCGATGGATACATGACAACATATTCCACAAGACACTTCTTCACTTCATGCACAACAACGGCCTAACGGTGCACACTTAACACAAATATACATAACAAATATTATGCCTTACGTGCAAGTCTATGTCGCAGATAAAAAAAAAAAGCTATTGCCAAGGCGCAAGGGATGCCCGTGGGTAGGTTGTCCCTAGTGCAGCTATTGCCAAGGCGAAAGGGATGTCCGTGAGTAGGTTGTCCCTAGCGCACCTATTGCGAAGGCGAAAGGAATGACCGTGGGTAGGTTTCCCTAGCGCAGCTATCGCCAAAGCAAAAGGGATGTCCATGGGTATGTTGTGCCTTACTTGGGCTAAGCAGTATCAAAGATACATGTATCTTTGATGCTCTCTCAGATACTATTTGAGTATCTCGTATCTGTATCGCGAGGCCTCTCGCAAGGCTTGTATCAGTATCTTTATTTCCGATACATCGAATAATGTGTCGTGTATCTTAAGATACAAGATACTGCGGTCACACTACCACCGTGCGAAACATAGAATGTTGGCTGAACTCTGCTTCTCAAGCTGATACTGCTGCTACTAAATCACCAGAGTAAAACTAAAGGCAGTGACATTATTTTATCTTTCCGCCAGAGCTTTCGAGCGCGGATAAGCGATGAGCTCTGAGCGTTCCTATTGGTGGATCAGAGTCACGTGGTGGCTCTCACGTCGTCTCGATAAACAAGCGCACAAACGTCAAGGATGACCAGACTTGACTCCTTTTTTTAGTTGTGTGAGTGCCATGACACTTGGTGCTTAACCACTTTCATGTGCCGCGTACTCCAATGCATGCGTCATCTTTCGCACACATTTTGGCGCCGCTGTATGTCATTTATCATTATCGAAGTTCCTGTTGCGTGCTGCTTCGTTACGATATCGGAAGGATGCAAGACTGGGGGGTTGCTTTGCGTCTCGTGGCTTTCACACATCGGCGATTTGAAGGATCTCGTGGATGTAAGTTTGACTTACGTGCAATGAGATTGACTTATATGCAAAGAAAATTCTAACAGCTATAGCACCATCGGTACCTTATGCTGACCTAACAGAACGAGCATTCACCTAACAGACTATATCGGCGCATGTCTCTTTTATTCAAACAGTTTTAAAATCATAATTTCATTGTTAGCCCAAGTTATTTTTAGCTGTCCTTTTCCATCCAATGCATTACCTATGTCTATATTTTGTTTCTTTTTTTCGGTCTGCTTACAGCAATTTGTAATATTCTGCCAATTTAATCTCTCTGCTTTATTATTACCTTTAACTGTCTCCGTCATTTCTGCTACTGTTTACACACTGGTGTTCCTCCTGTGTTTACTGTTATGTAAATGTGATGTTGCGAACAAACATGTAATAGTCCGGGAGCGCCTCGAGTATACAGCAACAATCTGCTTACTACTAGGTAAAATAGCGAAATTGAGTTCGCATTACATTAACGTACATTATTAGGAGCCCATGATGATCAGCGCAAACAAGACACGAAACAAAAGAATGTACACGACACAGGCACTGACTTGATTGCGCTGACCGTCATGAGTATGTTCCAACTAGCCCAAGTTGCGACATTAGTTATTAGGAGCCATCTTGAATATGTTAGCAGGGGTACTCGAGAAATATTGTTTTTCTCATAGGCGTCCGAACGAGCCGTTTTCCGCTATTTTCCATAGGCACTGAATTTAATTGTCATAGCTATTAGGGGTTACCCGCCGCGGTGGTCTAGTGGTTATGGTGCTTGACTGCCGACACGAAGGTCTGTGGAGGGAAAATGCCAGAAGCCCATGTGCTTACGTTTAGGATTTAGAACCCCAAGTGGTCGAAATTTCCGGAGCCCTCTATTACAGGGTCTCTCGTAATCATATCGTGGTTTCGGGTTGCAAAACGCAACAATATTAGTTCTTACGGGAGCCGCCTGTATCGTGCTTCTATACCTATTCGGTGTGTTTGACACAGAACCGCTTTTCTATTTTACTTAGACATATCTTTTTGCTTGTTTAGGCTTCCTTAAATTCTTTTGCTGTTACTAATCACCAGGTAATTGGAGCTATAAGTGGCAAAAGCGTGAATAGCAGCGGTGTCCTGCGCCGCTTTGTGCAACGGTACAGCCCGTCTAAAACGCTTCTTCGCTGCGCATGTTCTTGGCGACGTACACCTATCGGGTGGCACGTTATTGCGAAAAGCGTAATACGTTTACGGGCAATGCACAACTTCACAGCGGTATTTGCACCATAGCGCGGAGAATTCTTACTGAAGTTCTTGTGATTACATGAGGACCCGCTGTCTGGTCAGTAAGCAAAGCAGCGACTCCCATCACTGACTAAAGCGGCACGCAAAAACTGTTGTCAGCGAACTACATAAAGAAAGACCTGTCATGTTAAGCAGCTAAAGCAACGCGAATAAGTTGTTTCGGAATGAAACAAATATACCTTGATGCAGAAGTACAAAACTTTGAGGATACTAAGAAACATTTCATTCGAATTAAACAAAATTGGTCGCAGTTAATAAATTTTCAAGCGAACATTTTAGTACATAGACGTTTAGTGCTACATTGTATACATGAGGCCCGTAGACAGAAATAATTTTGTTCAGGGGGGGGGGGGACACTTGCTGAAGGCTTTGACTATTTGAGAAAAACACCTATTTTTATTATTTATTTTATGTAAAACACACACTTCACTAAAATTTAGGGGGGGGGGGGGCAGGCCAGACCCTACGGGCCCACCTCTTTGCTACGGGCCTGGTATACATATATAACAGCAAATTTCCGAATGTATCGAAGTATCTGAAGATACAATTGGAATGTATCGTATCGGTGATTTTGTCTGGGCAAGTTCGTGCGACATTTGCAAAATGGCTGTCATGTTATGCTGGTCGTACCGTATCCTTAAGCTGGTATGTTAAGCTTGTCGTATCGAATCGTATCGGATACGATTAGTGTTGTAGTATCTTGTATCTGTATCTTAAGTACTTCTTGCCTGAGTATCTTGTATCGTATCGCGATACAATTTCAGAGTATCTTTGCCTAGCCCTGTCCCTAACGCAGGCGAAAGACGATGCCAAGACGAAAGGGATGTCCGTGGGTAGGTTCTCCCTAGCGCACCTATTGCTGATGCGAAAGGGATGCCTATGGGTAGGTTGTCCCTTGCGCAGCTTTGCAAACGCGAAAGGAATGTCAGTGGGTTTATCGTCTCTAGAGCAGTTATTGCCGAGGCAAAAGTGGTGTCCGTGGATAGGTGGTCCCTAGCGTAGCTAAAGCCAAGGAGAAAGGGATGTCCGTGGGTAGGTTGTCGCTAGCGCAGCTATTGGCATTGCGAAAGGGGTGTCTGTGGGTACGTTGTCCCTAGCTATGTGCCGTAGAAATTCGACGAGCCCCACGCCCACCACTGTGCCAATAAGTCTTACGTGCGCGGATGTCGAAATGTATATGCGCCAGAAGTAGGGCAAACCGCACAACTAACCCGTGATCATGTTCACCCGTGATCATGTATGCTGGACATAGAAACCAGGCTCGTAGACGTAATCCTACTGTTCTTAACTCCGCACAGTAAGCATCAAAAGGGTTACTGTTCGGACTTGCTTCTCCGACGAAATAAAATAGTCATTCTGCCACAGCGTAGGCGCCAACTTTGAGGGACTGGTCACTCGCCAGTATCATGCCGGATTACTAATCTCAGTGGCTGAGATAATCCGCAGAAATGGAATGGAGGGTTTGCTGGGCATACATTGCAGCGCGTGCTGCACCCCTGAGTTTGCTAAGACCAGTATGATTTTCTCTTACCCGGACGACCGCACTTGCCTCATTGCGGAAGCAGCCCGCATGGCATGTGAAGAATGCCCATGCACAATAAGTCATCGTTAGCCTAATCCAAATAAGAACTGTCATTCTTGGAAGACGCCAGCACGAGCGGTGGGCGTTGATGGAGCCTCACCGTTTCCCACTCCTTGAATCTCATCTTTTTTCTCTATTCCTGTAAAAATTCTGGTTCTCTTCGCGCTGCACAATCTTAACCAAAAATTTTGACAGCGAGCCGTTCAGCAGCACGTTCGAAAACACGCCCGGGAAGCAATTTTCCAACTTCGAGAATGCAATTATACCGCAGAAGTGCAAGGAATCGATCGGATATAAGAAATCGGACACACCGTCGCTGACAAAGTACTGCAGAGCAGCACCCTTTCAGTGCAAGCAGCAAGGTAAGCAGGCCTGAAGGTAGCCCTAGCGCTACCTCAACTTGAGGGAACGTTTCGGAATACAGGCCTTAGGCCTGTATTCTGAAACGATTCTTACCTCAGTGAGGGGGCGTTAACTGATTGAGGATTGTTTATCACGTATTCTGGAGCACTCCTTACTAAGGTTCCCTCACTGAGGCCCTTCTTGGTGCTCCCTCAAGTTAAGGTAGCTCTGGGGCTACCTTCAGGCCTCCTCACCTTGCTACTTGCTCTGAAAGGGCGCTTTTCTGCGGCACTTTGTCAGCGGCTGCGTGTTCGGTTTCTTATTTTTGATGGATGCCTTGCACTTCTACACGCGCTCGCTATAACTGAATCCTCGTCGTGGTTGGAAAATTACTTCCCAGCGTGTTTTCTAGCATGAGCTGAACGTCTGTTAAAAATTTCCTTAAGATTGCGCAGCGCGAAGAGGACAAGCCATTTACGGGAACAGAGAAGTGACTCGAGGAAAGTGAAACCCCCTCATCGCCCACCGTCTTCCAAGAATGACAGTTCTTGTTTGGATGAGGCTAACGATATCCCTATCGAAACTCTCATATGACACATA
>NC_051186.1:2177848-2291012 GCF_013339695.2 Rhipicephalus sanguineus
GGGGGGGCCCGGGGGGCCGCGCCCCCCCCCCCCCGAAATTCGTCGGCCTTCTATATTCCCGGGCAACTTTTGTTTTTATTTTTGCCATGGAAATACTTTCTTCGAACAATTAGGCCTTGGGCCCCCCCCCCCCCCCCCCCGAAAAAAAATTCTGGCTACGTGCCTGCTATATTGCATATGCTAATGTGGTTCCTCCCGACATGAAGCCTGTATAGCCTTTTTGCAAAGCAGTTTCAAGCACCGGCATGGCTCAGAGGTTGAATACTGGGCTCCCACGCAGAGGGCCCAGGTTCGAACCTCGTTCCATCCTGGAATTTTTTTTCTTATTTCGATCGATACTGTTACGGACACCGGCGGCGGCGGCGGACAACTACGGCGCCAAAAACGGCCGGTGAATGATCTCATAACAGCTTTTGCTGTAAAACTGCTTCGCTAGTTCACGGTATTTCTACCTCAACCATTTCGCGCTCGGCAGCTGATTTCCAGCCGCCTGTCGAAACCACGATTAGCTCAGAGCCTTTGACGATCGAGCTGTACACCAGAAGAGCTGGTAGCTCAAGTGACAAAAAGGATATATATGTAGTGAAAAAAAAATGAACGTGAACTTAGCAAGCTGTTAAAGTTGCAACTGGTTGATACACGACATGCAGTTTTACAAGTAACGAAGTTTGTGTTAAGGCCGACCGCCGACCTTGGTCATCAGAGAGAAATTATTCCCCTTAGTGACCTCCTCTCCTTAACTGTGAGAGGAGCCGTTTTTGGGAAAAGGTGCAGAGTATATGGAAAAGTAACTGTATTTTCCGCTACAGTTACTCTGTAAAAAGTAACTAGTTACCAGTAACGCATTACTAGTAAATACTGCCCAAGACTGGTGGTGACCGTTTCCCTGTCCACTTTCTCAGGTATTTACTTATGTGCAATCCTGGCATTGTCAGCCAGCACCACTCATGGCCACAGCAGCAAAATGTAATATTTTTTTGTTGCCACAGCACAAATTGTAAGGCACAGTGAGGAATCAGTCCCAACTTAGGGAAAGTAGTGTTTTGCCAAACTTCATATTCTTTTTTTATAGTTACTGATTTTTATTAAAAATCACTAATAACACCCTTTATGCATTGTGTGGCTTCAAAATATGTTGGCTCCACAGTTTGTGTTGCACAAACGGGCCCTTGACTGATTCTCCTTTCTTGCACTGTGTGATATAGGTAACAATCATTCACAAGAGACATTACCCTGCCATGCATGTGCACCTTGCATCTTGAATTTGGCCATCCTCGGTTGTCTGCACCCAGCAATATTGCGCATGCAAGTTGGTAACACGTGAAGCCGCAGATATAAGAAAGCACCTCGGAGTGTGATGGTGCGCATGTGCTCTTATCCGATGGTTTTTGGCTTTTCCATGTTGTCTTCCAGTTAAAAATCGGTTGACGTCTAGCACCCATCCTGTGTATGTGTCCTTTACTTGTGTCTGCGCCTCATTTTTGGGGACATGTGCTCCACAATATATCCACATGCTTTGCTATAGAAAGTTCAGTTGGTCATGCTGTTTGTTGTAGCAACATTAATGAATTAAACTTACCTGACTTCACATACTGATATGCATCTAAAGCACGAAAGGCCTGAGAAGCGTTGCCATCATAGCTTTCTTTTTCCAGAAATATGAGCTGATCTGTGCATAGTTAATCTCGGGCCACAGGTGCTCTCCTTTCACATAATTCAAATTCCGCATTGTGTCCAATTTGAAGGCAGCTGGACGCCTGGAATGGCCAGTAATAATCATGAAGGCATGTTATATGCAACCATATGCAACCAAACACATGCTTTGCATCCAACCCGTTTTCAGAAGAGTAGGCATTGTCATGTATACAGAACATAAATGTGTCACTGCAATAAAATTTCTGAATCCTCATAAGTTTTGCCGAATCTTCCCGATGCAGTCATTATTACTTTGACGTCAACCCTCCAAACATGCCTACCTAAACTTTTAAATTCTTTGCCATCATTGTCCATAGATTACGCATGAATCTTTCTTTATGATCTAAGAATTGCTCACCTGGTTTGTGTACATTCCATAGTTAGCTTGCACATGTGTCCATGCATCACTGCATATCTTAAGCTTTTTGTTTTTCTAGTTCTTTTTACTCATCTCTCTTAGGCTAGGAGGAACACAGTATTTAAAGAGAATAAAAATATTCACTACAACATTTATTTATTTTGCTTACACTGCTGTATGTGTTTTCTATACATTCACTGCAGCTGTAGATTTTTCTTTTGTTTGTTTATTTTAACTGCCAAAAAATTTGTCACTGTTATGTATACTTGCACTTGCCCCACTGTGAGTTGCAGCTTCAGTAAATACATTACAGTACGTGCAAACAAATGAAATTAAATGATGGGGGAAACATGAAGGCTGGTTTAGATTTGCTCTGCAAATAACAAGCGTAGCCTTACAGCAAATATGACTGAAAGGTATCTGAGAAAACCAGAACATCAGCAAGGGACAGCAGAGGTGCACACTTGTAGGTCACGTGTTACTTTCACTGGCCTTTTGTAGGAAACATAGGTAGAAGCGGCTAGGAATATGGCAAAAAGACAGGAGGAAAAATTTTACAATGGGCAATGCGCACCACCCAGATGATTTGTCAAATCAGTAGTTGCGTAGTTGGGAGCAACTTGGTAAGGGGGAACATAGCGTTGTCTTCTAACTTATCATTATTTATGACTATGACTACAGGGGTTGCTGTGCAGCTGTCAATAAAACCGGTATTAATATTGATCGTACTTTGTACTAGTGATATTCGTAATGCAGTGGGGTGTTTCTTGGTGGTAAGTGTGTTTGATGTGAGACAACTGCTATGTCAGATTTTTTGTTGTAAACATATCGCTTAGATGGACACAATTTCGGACCATTTGTAAGGCATATTTCAGCATAAAGTAAGAGAGGACCGTAGATGAAGCAGACGAACGACAGCGATCGAAACGGCAGCTTGCTAACGTTGCAAGTCGGGAGAAAGCATAAAGAGTCAAGGTTTCCGCGATTTTTAAACCTCAACACAGTTAAAATGCATTCTGTGCTCAAGCACATTACATCGCAGTGCTCTTCCTATTCTTTTTTTCATGGTCTAAAATATTTGTGTGCCTTGGTGAGGCCAGCCGAGTGAAATGTTCAGCTACTGTGCGGAGCGCAACAACTGCTACCGCGGGTGGGTGTGTGGCTTCGATCGCTAAGCGTCAAACACGAGTGCTGTGGTTGAAGACCTTTCAGTCAACGCAAGCTACTACACAGAAAAATCATGCAAGCCAAAAAAAAAGTTTGCTGAGAGAGAGAGAGAGAAGTGAACTTTATTAAAGCACCGGCGGAGGTAGCAGGGTGCCACGCAGGGCCTCTTGCTACCCGACTATATGCAGTCATCAAGCTGCGTCTCGACGCTTACGCCGGGGACCCAACGTTCTCCACGAGGCTGTCGCCCCTGGGTCCCGTCAGGTGCGTCCCTGCGCGTTTGGCGAGCGAGAGCTGTCTCGATCCGCTGGACCGCCTGTAGCTGTTGCCCTAAGTCCTGAGCCGTTAGGCTGGCAATGTCCGTTGACAGTCTGCCTGGGTAGGCCGCTGCATCTTCTGGATTCAGTTCACAATCCCACAACACGTGAGTTAGCGTAGCGGTCGCACTGTTACACACACTACACTTTGCACTCTCGTAGACGTCGGGGCACATGAGCGCGCGAGCGCAGGCGTGAGCACAGTGTTCGTTTGCAGCTGTCTGTAGAGTACCGCCTGTTCTCTGGTGAGCTGCGGGTGTGGGTCCGGCATGGAGCGACGTGCGCTCCGGTACCATTCCAGCACATCCGCGTAGCTTCCGGCTTCTTCGTCGTCTTCATCGTCGGTGGCTGACACTGACATTCGCCTTGACCATGCCGTTTGTTATCATCGGGGTTACGACGACGGAGAGACTCCGGCGACTTTTGTTGCACGAGCTCTCACAACAATAACAAGAAGAAAAGCAGTAGCCACCTATTATAGTTCGACTTGTCACTCAAAAAACTCCTTGACAAGTTAACGAACATATATTTACGCTTGATAACTTCATACGACCATCCGACATGACGCGATGGGACATGACATGTCCGCCACCCACACACGAGTTTAAGGGCACCAACATATTACGACAGATTGACAGCTCACACTTACCTTTCGGAACTGTTCTGCGGTGCTTGCATCGCGGTTTTCCACCAAAGCTGCGCGATCAATAAAAAAGAAACCAAGCGTGCACGCGGCGGTGGTCACATGAATGGACACGAAGCGACAGCCATGCGGAGTCTCGAACCGGAAGCCGTAGCAGAACACGCCGCACCCCCCAATCCCTCGCGGCAACCGAGATTTTGCTATCCGCCTGTTGTCTTGAACCCCGTAGTGAATGGTTTTGAGAACACAAAAATGATACTGAGAATACAAAGCAATCCCGACACAGTCAGTCAGTCAACGCTTTCGCACAAACTTACTCGCCAATAAAAAAACGGGTAATTTCTTGTTGCCTACATATTGGTACCCTTCGTCATACCTGCTAACAAAAGTGCCGAGAAAAGATAGTTCGCAGCTTTGATTTATCAGTAAAGGGTTGTACTAAAAGTTCGGCCACCAATGAGCAACTCCATTACTCGTCCAGATTCATAACCGCAGCTTCGCACAGGTGTAGTGGTAGCAAATGGTATTTACTACCTCTCAGAATCACTTTCAGCCATATTGAATTGAACTCACTGGCATGTAATTAAAGCTTCCCGTGATAGCGTTAGCCTACTGTCTCCTGTGTGGCGCATGTTTTAACAAAGTAAGCCTAACCCCCGCATTGCGTGAATCGATTTCTCGCGACGCAGTCAACGAGTCAACGAAAAAGGTCACCTACGCGACCTTTTTCGCTTCGAGCCAAGAGTTACGAGGTGGATCGATGTCTTTGTGTAAATTGAAAAATAAATCTAGGGTCCTCCACTTACAGATCTTCATTATGATATCGCGGGCACCTAATTAAGATAATAAAGTTACATTAGGTTCTTTATTTGGAAGTTGGACCCTCCTCTCTCTCTCTCTCTCTCTCTATATATATATATATATATATATATTATATATATATATATTGTAGCGACTTATTGGAACTCTGAAGTGGGTCGTCCTCTCCGGCCCCTTCTAGTGGGTTGCCCTCTTCGGACAGAGTGCAGCTCGCGCAGAGTCGGCCCCGCCTTGACTGTTGCTGTCGTTCATCTTCGCCGAGTGTCCGCCAATAACATCTTTATAATTTGGTGGAGAGTGCTGTGCCCTTCAAACAACTACGGTCAGCATTCAATGCCCTTGGAGCTTCGATCCTGTGCCGTGCCCTCTACCATGACTCAAGATGCCGCCCAGCAAACACCTCCCCCCTGCACCGACATCTTGTCCCGGTGTCCCCCGCATCCGCGACCCTCCTGTTTTCACCGGCGCGGATGGCACCGACGTCGAGGACTGGCTCGCGATTTACGAGCGTTTCAGCGTACCCAATAAAGGGACGAGGCAGGAAAACTGAGCAACCTGGTTTTCTACCTCGCGGGTGTCGCAAGCCTATGCACGCATCCGATTTCGCTACGCGGTCCGCTTTCAAGACCGCGATCGTCGACGTGTCGGCCGCCCTGCGGTTCGTAAGCTGCAAGCTGACCAGCGCTTACGGGAACGAGCCCAGCAGTCCGGCGAGTCTTTCACGAGTTACATTGAAGACGTCCTGGACTTGTGCAAGAAAGCCAACGCGACCATGCTGAAGCTGAGAAGATCCGGAACGTCATGAAAGGCATCGACGACGATGCCTTCACCATGCTACTCGCCAAAAACCCTTGCACTGTGCTGAGGTCATCACACTGTGCCAAAGCTACGAGGAGCTGCGCCGGCAGCGGCTGATGACGCGTCGACCTCCATCACGCGACGCCGATCTCGCTGGCATGTCGGCTATTTCGGACCACTCCGTCTTGCTCGCCGAAATCAAGTCCTTCGTGCGCGAGGAGATTGCCCGCCAGTTCTCTCTACTGGCCTTCGCTCACCCGCAGCCTGTGAACAGTCGTCGACCCACTGCTTCCTCCCCTACGCCGGGCTATTGACCATGAAATCGCGGAGGTCATGCCGGAATACCACCAACCCCCTCGGGCACTGACTGCGCCGCTCAGTTACGCGCAAGTTGTAGCCAGGCCGCCCCCAGCGATCCCTGTGGTTCCCCACTTACGCCGGAGCCGTCGCCAGGCCTCAGGCCTTCGAAGAGAGTGTGCCGGCTGCGTACGCCGACGTCATCCATACGCCACGACTGCAGCCCACCATGCAGTCATACCAGCAGCTACCCCGTCCCTCGCGTCCTGCGACATGGATGGGACCTAGCCCGGCAAGCCGATGGCGCACTTCCGACAACCGCCCCATCTGCTTTGCGTGCGGTTGCACCGGTCACGTCGCCCGCTATTGCAATCGCATGCAGCCGCCTCGAGTCGGATCGACCGTCACCAGCCAGTCCAGCCGTCCATATTACGAGCCGCCGCCGCCTATGTCACCGACTTCACGCCCGTCTCCATCTACCCGCCGTTCGCCATCCCCAAGATGCCGCTCACTGTCACCGATGCGGCCTCGTCCGGTCGCCCGAGACCAGGAAAACTAGTCGTCGCAGTCCAAGAGGCAAGGGCTGCGACGCTATCGAACTGCCAAAGCCCTCAGCAACCCATCGAACGTAGTAGACGTGTTTGTAGATGGCGTGCGCACATTGGCCCTTGTGGACACTGGAGCTGCCGTATCCGTTATGGACGCTAAATTTAGCCGACTACTACGAAAAGTGACGACGCCGCTTTCCGGGCTCCCTCCGTACAGCCAGCGCCCAAAGCATTCACCCGACTGCGGTGTGTACAGCCCGTGTCATCATTCAGGGCGCTCTGTACGCCGTCGAATTCATAATTTCTTCATGCTCTCACGACGTCATCCTGGGTTGGGATTTTCTCGCTCGCCACGACGCCGTAATTCGTTGCGCACCAGCCGAAATAGAGCTCTCACCATTCTCCAATTTCACGCCGGCGAACAGTCCATCGGCTGCGACCAAAGTACTCGTCAAAGACGACACCACAGTTCCTGCAAACTCGTCAACGGCTGTGTCCGTCTTTTGCACCGGTCTCTGACACAGTTGCACTCCTTTCCCCCTCTGACCGCGTTTTTCACCAGGAAAGGTTTGCTGGTGCCATTTGCGACGTCCAGTCACTCAGGGCGACACCGATATTTTCGTTACGAACCCATCCCCGTACATTGTTACGTTGGTGCGAGGGGAATGTCTCGGCCGAGCGGAAGCCCTCGAAAACGCACAAGTTATGGACGCACCGGGTGACGCACTGTGCCAGCTCCCGTACGCTCGGTGCTGTTTCCACATCTGACTCGTCACCCGCTGATGTATTTGCTTCCTCCATTGCTGACAACCTTACTTCGGTCCAGCGTTCCCAGCTTCTCTGCCTGTTGGAAGAATTTCGTTCTTCGTTCGATGTCGCGCAAACTTCTCTCGGCCGCACGTCTGCTGTCACGCATCGTATCGACACTGGCGCCCAACCACCATTGCGGCAACGTCCATATCGCGTATCTCCAGCAGAGCGTCGTGTCATGAACGAGCAAGTCGAAGACATGCTTCGCCGCGATGTTATCCGACCCTCAAACAGCCCGTGGGCGTCTCCTGTCGTTCTCGTTGCGAAGAAGGACGGCTCTGTGCGGTTCTGCGTTGACTACCACCGACTCAATACGATCACCCGTAAGGACGTTTATCCCCTCCCTCGAATAGACGACGCCATTGACAGCCTGCAAGGAGCAGAATTCTTTTCGTCGCTCGATTTGCGCTCAGGGTACTGGCAAGTCCCCATGGCTGATGACGCTCGACCGAAGACAGCGTTTGTCACACCCGACGGCTTGTACGAATTCAACGTCATGCCGTTTGGGCTGTGTAATGCACCCGTGACCTTTGAGCGCATGATGGATACCGTTCTGCGCAACTTGAAATGGCACACGTGCCTGTGCTACCTCGACGGCGTCGTGGTTTGCGCCCCGGACGTCTCCACGCATCTTCAGCGCCTGCGACTTGTTTTGACGCGTTTGAGCGACGCCGGGCTACAACTGAACCTAAAGAAGTGCCGATTTGCAGCACGGCAGCTGACAACACTAGGCTACGTCGTGTCCAAGGAAGGAATTCTCCCCGATTCAGCCAAGTTTCGGGCCGTGACAGAGTACCCCAAACCTACGTCCGTCAAAGAACTGCGCCGTTTTGTAGGACTATGCTCCTACTTTCGACGCTTCATACGAAACTTCGCGACTATCATATTGCCGCTGACAAAGCTCCTTGGCAGCAACGGGCCTCTCAATACATGGTCGTCAGAGTGCGACGCCGCTTTCGCGAAGCTCCGTCGTTTGTTGACGTCTCCTCCGATACTACGCCACTACGACTCTACGGCCCCTACAGAGGTACACACGGACGCCAGCGGTGTTGGCCTCGGCGCTGTCCTTGCACAGCGCAAACCTGGGTTCTCGGAATATGCCGTGGCATATGCAAGTCGCACGCTTACTAAAGCCGAGACCAATTACACCGTCACGGAGAAAGAATGCCTGGCAATCATCTGGGCCCTTACGAAGGTCCCACCTGATTTGTATGGTCGCCCATTTGATGTCGTCACCGACCATCATGCGCTGTGCTGTTTGTCGTCATTGAAAGATCCCTCAGGCCGTCTCGCCCGTTGGGCACTTCGCCTGCAAGACTACGACATCCGCGTACTGTACCGCAACGGACGCCAGCATGCTGACGCCGACGCCCTGTCGCGCTCTCCCTTGCCTGACGACACTGCCCACAGCTCAGTGTCTCCCCTTGCCGTTTCTTCCATCGACATTCAGACACTCGCTACCGAACAGCGCAAGGATCGCTGGATTGCCTCACTGATAGAATTGCTGGCTGATCCATCGGCAACACCATCCACTCGCACGTTGCGTCGTCAAGCCTACCATTTCGCCGTTCGCGACGACCTCCTCCACCGACGCAATTACAGCGGTGACGGCCGCCAGTGGCTACTAGTAATACCCCGAAGTCTGCGTTCTGACATATTCGAATCGTTCCACGCTGATCCGCAGTGTGCGCATTCTGGGGTATCGAAAACTTACCACCGCATCCGCCAACGGTACTTTTGGCGAGGGATGTACCGCTACGTTCAGAAGTTCGTTCGCTCCTGCATCGATTGTCAGCGCCGCAAAACTTCAACGCACCTGTCGCCGGCAGGTCTGCAACCTCTACCTTGCCCTGACCGGCCGTTTGGGCGTGTTGGCATCGATTTGTATGGACCACTTCCTCTGACGTCTGCTGGTAACCGCTGGGCCATCGTCGCTGTAGACCACCTCACGCGATACGCCGAAACTACCGCCCTCCCAGCGGCTACAGCGCGCGATTTGGCCTCCTTCCTGCTCCACCGATTCATTCTACGTCACGGTCCACCTCAGGAGCTTCTCAGCGATCGAGGCCGTTTCTTCTTGTCGGAAGTCTTCGAAGCCATTCTAAAAGAGTGCAACGTTGTTCACCGCAAAACTACTGCTTACCACCCGCAGACGAATGGCCTCACCGAACGCTTTAACCGTACGCTCGGCGACATGCTCTCCATGTACGTAGCCGCCGATCACACCAACTGGGATGCCATTCTGCCCTTCGTCACCTACGCCTACAATACCGCCGCTCAGAGCACCACTGGTTTTTCTCCCTTTTTCTTATTGTATGGCAGGCATCCCTCGCACACAATCGACACAATCCTTCCATACAAGCCAGATCGGTCTGAGTGTGCGCCGATTTCTGCTACCGCCCGACTTGCTAAAGAATGTCGCGAACTTGCCAAAACCTTCACTACGCATGACCAAGAGCGGCAGAGGAGCATTAGCGGTGGCAGAATCACTTCTGAGCCGACGTTCCTCCCTGGAGCGCTCGTATGGCTCTCTATCCCTACCACTGCACCTGGCCTCTCTTCAAAACTACTGCCCAAATACGAAGGCCCCTACCGTGTTGTTGAACGCACATCCCCTGTAAACTACCTGATCGAACCAATCGATCCATCCTCGGACATGCGCCGTCGAGGGCGCGACATTGTAAACGTGGAGCGCCTCAAGGCGTACCATGACCCGCTCATTGTGACAAGTTGTTAGGTCGCCAGGCGGCTCCCTTTTCGCACCCGGAGTAATTGTAGCGAAGCTTATTGGAACTCTGAAGTGGGTCGTCCTCTCCGGCCCCTTCTAGTGGGTTGCCCTTTTCGGACAGAGTACAGCTCGCGCAGAGTCGGCCCCGCCTTGACTGTTGCTGTCGTTCATCTTCGCCGAGTGTCCGCCAATAAACATCTTTATAAAGGAAACAAATATATAAGTAACAAGTATAAGTGCGTGTGTCTCACTTGTCCCTGTTTATTTTGCGCAGTTTTTCGTAGTAATTGTCCCTAGCGCAGCTATTGCCAAGGCGAAAGAGATGTCCGTGGGTATTTTGTCCCTAACCTGGGCAGTATCAAAGATACATGTATCTTTGATACTTTATTAGATACTCTTTGAGTATCTCGTATCTCTATCGCGACGCCTCTCGCAAGACGTGTATCAGTATCTGTATTTCCAACACATCGAAGAATGTGTCGTGTATCTTAAGATACAAGATACTGCGGTCACACAACCACCGTGCGAAACAATGAATGTTTGCTGAACTCTGCTTCTCAAGCTGATACTGCTGCCACTAAGTCACCAGAATAAAACTAAAGGCAGTGACATTATTTTATCTTTGCGCCAGAGCTTTCGACGCGGATAAGCGATGAGCCGTGAGCGTTTCTATTGGTGGATCAGAGCCACGTGGTGGCGCTCACGTCGTCTCGACAAACAAGCGCGCGAACCTCAAGGATGACCAGCCTTGACTCCTTTTTTTAAATGTGTGAGGGTCATTGGCACTTAACCACTTTCATATACCGCGTACTCCAATGCGTGCGTCATCTTTCGCACACATTCTGACGCCGCTGTATGCCATTATCAAAGTTCTTGTTGCATGCTGCTTCGTTACGATGTCTGAAGGATGCAAGATTGGGGGGTTGCTTTGCGTCTCGTGGCTTTCACACAACGGCGATTTGAAGGAACTCGTGGATGTAAGTTTGACCTACGTACAATGAGATCGACTTATATGCAAAGAAGATTCTAACAGCTATAGCACCATCGGTACCTTTTGCTGACCTAACAGAACGAGCATTCACCTAACAGACTATATTGGCGCATATCCCTTTATTCAAACAGTTTTAAAATCTTAATTTCATTGTTAGCCCAAGTTATTTTTAGCTATACTTTTCCATCCAATGCATTACCTATGTCTATATTTTGTTTCTTTTTTTCAGTCTGCTTACAGTAATTTGTAACATTCTGCCAATTTAAGTTCTCTGCTTTTTATTACTTTTAACTGTCTCCGTCATTTCTGCTACTGTTTACACACTGATATTCCTTCTGCGTTTACTGTTATGTAAATGTGATGTTGAGAGCAAGCATGTAATAGTCCGGGAGCGCCTCGAGTATACAGCGACAAACAATCTGCTGACTACTAAGTAAAACAGCGAAATTGAGTTCGCATTACATTAACGTACATTATTAGGAGCCCATGATGATCAGCGCAAACAAGACACGAAACACAAGAATGTACACGACACAGGCACTGACTTGATTGCGCTGACCGTCATGAGTATGTTCCAACTAGCCCAAGTTGCGACATTACTTCTTAGGAGCCATCTTGAATATATTAACAGGGGTACTCGAGAAACATTGTTTTTCTCATAGGCGTCCGAACGAGCCGTTTTCCGCTATTTTCCATAGGCACTGAATTTAATTGTCATAGCTATTAGGGGTTACCCGCCCTGGTGATCAAGTGGTTATGGTACTTGACTGCTGACCCGAAGGTCGATGGAGGGAAAATGCCAGAGGCCCATGTGCTTACGTTTAGGATTTAGAACTTCAAGTGGTCTAAATTTCCGGAGCCCTCTATTACAGGGTCTCTCGTAATCATATCGTCGTTCCCTCTATTACAGGGTCTCTCGTAATCATATCGTCGTTTTGGGTTGGAAAACACAACAATATTAGATCTTACGGGAGCCGCCTGTATCGTTCTTCTATACTTATTCGCTGTGTTTGACACGGAACCGCTTTTCTATTTTACTAGACATATTTTTTTCCTTCTTTAGGCTTCCTTAAATTCTTTTACTGTTACTAATTACCAGGTAATTGGAGCTATAAGTGGCAAAAGCGTGAATAGCAGCGGTGTCCTGCGCCGCTTTGTGCAACAGTACAGCACGTCTAAAACGCTTCTTCGCTGCGCATGTTCTTGGCGACGTACAGCTATCGGGTGACACGTTATTGAGAAAGCCGTAATACGTTTACGGGCAATGTACAACTTCACAGCGGTATTTGCACTATCGCGCGGAGAATTCTTATTGAAGTTCTTGTGATTACATGAGGACCCGCTATCTGGTCAGTAAGCAAAGCAGTGACTCCCATCACTTACTAAAGCGGCACGCAAAGCTGTTGTCAGCGAACTGCGTAAAGAAAGACCTGTCATGTTAAGCAGCTAAAGCAACGCGAATAAGTTGTTTCGGAATGAAACAAATATCCCTTGATGCAGAAGTACAAAACTTTCAGGATACTAAGAAACATTTCATTCGAATTAAACAAAAATTGGTCGCAGGTCATAAATTTTCAAGCGAACATTTTAGTACGTAGACGTTTAGTGCTACATTGTATACATGAGGCCCGTAGACAGGAATAATTTTGTTCAGGGGGGGGGGCACTTGCTGAAAGCTTTGACTATTTGAGAAAAACACCTATTTTTATTATTTATTTTATGTAAAACATATACTTCACTAAAATTTAGGGGAGGCAGGCCAGCCCCTACGGGCCCGCCTCTTTGCTACGGGCCTGGTATACATATATAACAGCAAATTTCCGAATGTATCGAAGTATCTGAAGATACAATTGGAATGTATCGCATCGGTGACTTTGTCTGGGCAGGTTCGTGCGACATTTGCAAAATGGCTGTCATGTTATGCTGGTCGTACCATACCCTTAAGCTGGTATGTTAAGCTTGTCGTATCGAATCGTATCGGATGCAATTAGTGTTGTAGTATCTTGTATCTGTATCTTAAGTACTTCTTGCCTGAGTATCTTGTATCGTATCGCGATACAATTTCAAAGTACCTTTGCCTAGCCCTGTCCCTAACGCAGATATTGCCAATACGAAAGGGATGTCCGTGGGTAGGTTCTCCCTAGCGCACCTATTGCTGAGGCGAAAGGGATGCCCATGGGTAGGTTGTCCCTAGCGCAGCTTTGCAAACGCGAAAGGGATGTCCGTGGGTTGATCGTCCCTAGAGCAGTTATTGCCGAGGCAAAAGTGGTGTCCGTGGATAGGTTGTCCCTAGCGTAGCTAAAGCCAAGGAGAAAGGGATGTCCGTGGGTAGGTTGTCGCTAGCGCAGCTATTGCCATTGCGAAAGGGGTGTCTGTGGGTAGGTTGTCTCTAGCTATGTGCCGTAGAAATTCGACGAGCCCCACGCCCACCACTGTGCCACTAAGTCTTAAGTGCGCGGATGTCGAAATGTATATGCGCCAGAAGTAGGGCAAACCGCACAACTAACCCGTGATCATGTTCACCCGTGATCATGTATGCTTGACATAGAAACCAGGCTCGTAGGCGTAATCCTACTGTTCTTAACTCCGCACAGTAAGCTTGTCAAAAGGGTTACTGTTCGGACTTGCTTCTCCAACGAATTAAAATAGTCATGCTGCCACAGCGTAGGCGCCAGCTTTGAGGGACTGGTCACTCGCCAGTATCATGCCGGATTACTAATCTCAGTGGCTGAGATAATCCGCAGAAAAGGAATGGAGGGTTTCCTGGGCATACATTGCAGCGCGTGCTGCACCCCTGAGTTTGGTAAGACCAGTATGATTTTCTCTTACCCGGACGACCGAACCTGCCTCATTGCGGAAGCAGCCCGCATGGCATGTGAAGAATGCCCATGCACAATAAGTCATCGTTAGCCTAATCCAAATAAGAACTGTCATTCTTGGAAGACGCCAGCACGAGCGGTGGGCTTTGATGGAGCCTCACCGTTTCTCACTCCTTGAATCTCTTCTTTTTTCTCTATTCCTGTAAAAATGCTGGTCCTCTTCGCGCTGCGCAATCTTAACCAAAAATTTTGACAGCGAGCCGTTCAGCAGCACGTTGGAAAACACGCCTGGCAAGCAATTTTCCAACTTCGAGAATGCAATTATACAGCAGAAGTGCAAGGTATCGATCGGATATAAGAAATCGGACACGCCGTCGCTGACAAAGTACTGCAGAGCAGCACCCTTTCAGTGCAAGCAGCTAGGTAAGCAGGCCTGAAGGTAGCCCTAGCGCTACCTCAACTTGAGGGAACGTTTCAGAATACAGGTCTTAGGCCCGTATTCTGAAACGATTCTTACCTCAGTGAGGGGGCCTTAACTGCTCGAGGATGGTTTATCACGTATTGTGGAGCACTCCTTACTGAGGTTCCCTCACTGAGGCCCTTCTTGGTGCTCCCTCAAGTTAAGGTAGCTCTGGGGCTACCTTCAGGCCTCCTCACCTTGCTACTTGCTCTGAAAGGGCGCTTCTCTGCGGCACTTTGTCAGCGGCAGCGCGTTCGGTTTCTTAATTTTGATGGATGCCTTGCACTTCTACACGCGCTCGTTATAATTGTGTCCTCGTCGTGGTTGGAAAATTACTTGCCAGGCGTGTTTTCTAGCATGCGGCTGAATGGCTGTCAAAAATTTTCGTTAAGATTGCGCAGCGCGAAAAGGACAAGGCATTTTACGGCAACAGAGAAGTGACTCGAGGAAAGTGAAACCCCCTCATCGCCCACCGTCTTCCAAGAATGACAGTTCTTGTTTGGATGAGGCTAACAATATCCCTATCGAAAATTCTCATATGACACATATGCCTCCTATCCAGTAATCTCGTTTGAACACACATGAATCATATGTGTTCATATATGAATCATATATTAATGATATGTGAATCATATATGAATCATATGTATGATCATAATAGATTATTGGATATCTGTCATACGTGTCATATGAAATTTTTCGATAGGGATGGATTCTAGGGGCGATATACAATCTTCAAATATTCCGACCATCTGTGACCACTCAGACTGCAACCCCGAGGCACAAAACTTAAGAAATCATCCAAATATATATCAATACTTTCAGGACTTTGGTTCCTAGAAACCACTGCTGTAAGACTTTCTCGTTTTGCAAAAAAGATAGAAAAAAAGGTCTATCCATCAAGGCGCGACGACCCGATAAATGCGTCCTTGTTGTGAATGTAAGCATAATAATTTAGTTGGACATAAGTACATTCGAGACAAATTTGCACCAAAGTGAGGAAATTTCACAAGCTTAACACTGCTCGGTTGTGAAAATCAATTAATCGACATCTTTAATTCTTTAAACCATCTCTGTTTACGAAGAGGCTGTTGAAATGCATCAATGAACGCAATGAGCTCCATGGTTGCTCGACCATCCGGTTTTTGTCTGCTGCAACATGCGAAAGTTAACTAAACGGGAATGGCTGTGCACCCATATAACGAAAAAGCAGTGTACACGTTATTATTCATCGTTATGCACAAAAGAAATTCCTTCATTTTTGCTTGAAAACGGACGTTTAGTCAGTATTTCACACATAAAGCAGTGTACACGTTATTATTCACCGTTATGCCTACAAAACATTCTTTATTATTGCTTGAAAACGGACATTTAGTCCGTATTTCACACGTACTCTCGATTGCAGACTTCTGAAAAGGGCGCTTTATTTAATGAGGCGGCCCTTAGGAAAGGAAGCTTGAAGGAAGCTTTTAAAATGCGCTGGCTCCCTCAAGGAGCTCCTTAAAATAAGGAGGCGGGCTCCTCACGTAAGGTAAGGAAATGGTCCGAGGTAAGGAGCGTTTCAAAATACGGGCCTTAGTGTTAGCGGCATTGAAGCCTTGCTTGAGAATATCGATGAAAGTAATTCTACTGGTCTTGATCATAATTCTCAAAGAGTTCTAAAACAGTGTGCTCACTCCATTTCACTTTACCTTTATCCTAATCTTTGAAAAATTGTTATGTACTGGTCAGTCGCCACAAGAGTGGAAAGTAGGAAATGTAGCCCCGATTCACAAAGGAGGTTCCTAAGAGACGTCACCAATTACTAGACCTATTTCATCTACATCAATATCGTGTAAGCTTATTGAGCCCGTAATATACAAGGCTGCAATGAAGCATTTATTAGACTACGAATTAATAACGAATACTCAACATGGTTTTTTGTAATAGGGTTTCGATGTACGACACAACTTCTTGAGTTCTATAACGATCGAGTATCTGCAATTTATTTAGGTGGGCAAATATGCTGCACCTTTCTAGACTTCCGCAAAGCTTTCAACATCTGTTTCCGATCCACTGCTTAAAACTTACGGATATGAAATACAGATGCAAGAATTCTTAACTGGATTGAAAATTACTTGTCACTGCACCGCCAGTGTTTTGTCTTCAATGGCATTAAGTCGGATTTTCTTGTGGTCACTTCAGGCGTCCCACACGTATCTGTGTTGGGGCATTTTCTGTTTATCATTGTTATTATGACGTTATCGTGGGCATAAGCTAAAATATACAGCTCTTTAGTGATGATTGTGGTATTTACACAGTAAACCAGTTTACACACTTAAGCGCGTTTTGCCGTGTCTATAACTAAAACCCTTACCTCTTAGGTAAAAATTCATTGTATATCCACGAAGCGAATGATGATGACTTTGTGAAGCACTGGCGATCGTTCGGTAACCGTGAATCTACCGTGACATTGCCCACTCGCGCATGTAAATGAGTGACAACGCGTGTGTATAGTTATATACAATGTGTTTAGTTGATCATACCTCGTATGTCGTGTTGAGTTGTGGATTCCGTTTTGCCTTCATTATTACTGCTTTGTGCTCCGTGAAATGTCGAGCCAATGGTTCTCCGATCGGATCTAGCCTGAAGATTGCTAAAGACGAGGTCTATGGACGTTCCCCTGGTGGTTCTTGGTTGTTTGCAGTCATACGAAATGCATCGTAGAGCGTATCGACACGCCATATACTGCACAAACCAGTCGTTGTCCGTGATGTCAACGTTGAAGTATCCGACATGTACGAAGGGGTTGTTCTTGTAGCCGCATGCCGGGCCTTACGTTCGTTTTCATCCATGGCAGAAAGAGAATGTCTGGTCTGGAGCGAGCTTTCATACGCATTTGCACCGCAGCGTCTCCTCTCGTGTATTTTGTAACGAGCACGCGCCCAATTGTACACACAACACAGCATAATGTAAAATAATACCCCATGCATGGAGCCCTCGCGCTACGCAGCCTTACACCGACCTTCTGGTATATTTAGCCATATTATGCCGAAGCCGCCGTTCAGCGTCGGTGGGCATGTTCCTGTTCCGTATAAATGACCAATAAATATTCATAAAGTGGGCGTAAATTTATGCTGCGCTTGTAGGTACCCCTAAAAGGGACAGTCTATAAATCTAAACTCGACTAATATCCAACAACGTTTTACTGAGCGGGTCCCACTTATCATCTGGCACGCTGTCGTATAGGCCACGGGTGTTTTGATGAAACAGAACACCATAAACTCCTAGAGGGTGTTTTTGTAAAAGCATCGCCCCTTAAAGGCTACTCGGGGAAGGAAAACACTCATCCACCCTAATTTTTGCACATATTGGTTAAGCAAAAAGGCTTTTGCTTCCTTGAAACCACCTTAAGGGTGCAAAGTGTTTTACAGTGTACGGAAAACTTCAGCATGAACCTGATGTCCTTGAATTACAGGCTGATCTAAAACGTATTTATCAGTGGTGTCTTATGTGGCAAATGAATGTAGACACGAATAAGTGCGTCCATGTGTGTTTTACAAAGAAGAAAAAGTTAATTGATACAACGTAATAATAAATGAGAAACAAATTAGTTAAAGAATGTGCATACAAATGTTTGGTAGTGTTACTGTCTCAGGGTTGTTCCTGGAATGCGCATGTGGACTATATGGTTTCGGAAGTGCCCAGTAGCATTGAACAATTTTTAAAGGAACTTTAAAGTGAGGAGATTGACATCTTAGAAATACAGCTTACCTCACTTGTACCTCACTTGACGAGACATTGACTATCGAGGATGGTGAATCATACTTTCTAGAACTTGCTAACGATATTTCGTCTCTTAAGTATTACATCATTGAGGCTCATGACATAAACTTAAAAACAAAAATCTATTATTTTTATTTTATTTGTCAGTTACCGTGTGCGTTTTAGTCAGCACTTACGCGGCGCTCCGTGTCGCGCCGCGATGATTGTCAAATGTCAAATATGGCAGTCGGTTTTGAGTGATTTGCAAAGAGCGGTTCATGCATGATTATTGCTCAAGCTACAGATGCTCATTAATAAATGGGAGCATGTATATATGCGCATGTATAAATATATGTAAGCGAGGTTCTTTAACTTCAATTTATAAATTTTGGGACTTAGGTGCGGCACGCAGAATGTACGCAATGCCCTTTACCACGATCACTGTTCTGGCTGTCAGTAGCATCGGTATTGTATATTTTTACGTTACCACAGTTTGTTCTGCACTGAAAATTATTGCCACTAGTGATTCATTGTTGAATCTGTGCTCATGTGACACTGTGTGTCGACGTCCCTTGCGCGTAGAGATGCTTTGGCGCCTCTATATAATGCGAGCGCTTGTACTTGAACTCCGCGTGCATATCTCATCGCACCAAGCAAGCCACTGTGTTGTTATACTTCATTAAGTATGGAGCACTTGAGGGGCCCAGGTGTTCGTATGTTTTCGTCGTTTCATGTAGCTTGGCGTAACGCTGGCAAAACCACGTATAGCATAGCCATCTGTAGCACATTGAGCGCACTCGCGCCAAGGAGAAGTCACCATTCTCTTGTTCCTTGAGCGCCTTGATAATGATGTCAAGTGCAGAACACTTTAGAGGCCTGGGCTGTCGTATGCTGTCGTCGCTTGGCGTAATGCAGGCAGAACTAGGTGCAATAGTAGGAAAAAAGAGGAAGAAAGCGAGAAATAGAAAGAGAGAGAAAAAAAGGAGAAAAGAGAATGAAAAAACAAATAAATAGAAATCTAGAGAGATAGAAGACAGAAAAAAATGGGAGAGAGATAAAGAAAAAGAAATGAGGAAAGAAAGAAAAAAACAGCTCAAGAGAAACGAAGAAGGCTGCCCAGCTCAGCACTTCCTTCAGGCTTGGCCACACTAGTGCGTAGCTGCCTTATTTTTTTATTGTTGCGAGTTGCTTTTTCCTGACTGAGTAGTGTGCACTTTTCGGCCGCCGTAGAGCTTTCGGAAGTTTAACACGTAAAACATGAAGGTATTTTTGTATCTGTGCTTTTCCGAAGTAAAAAGGTGCGTTTGATTTATTTCCGGCCGTTATTTGCTGTTATACGTCTTTTTCTTTTATTCCTTTTTTTTGTTACTGAGATACACGGTCTCTCCACGCAATAAGGGTACCTAACACTCGTTTGCTTATAAAATACGCTGATTTCATCACGGCGAAATAAATAATTAATCGGTGAACACACACAGAGTTGTCATTACATGTTCCCACACGCTTTCTTTGCATTAAAGACATCAAGAAATTCCTCTAGCTTAACCATAGGCAACCACCCATAACAACACTTTTCTGCAGCGCTCGAATGATAGTTTCGCAGTAGAAGTTGTTACTGTACCCTAATTGCCTCTTAACATACGGATTTTGGTACCGCAACTATTACGAATAACCTCACGACCGAAAAAACGTGCGCTAAGCGACATTGTATTCACTTCTTTAGGCAATCAGCACTGATTGCGGCAACTGGCACAAGAAAAAATTCAGTAGAAAAAATATTACGGCGAAAACGTGTCGGCCTTCTTTGCTGTCGTGCTTTTGTAAGGTTAATTTTCTCTAGAAATAATATCATTTTCACCTATCGCCTAACAGGCAATGTTAACAGTATTACGCCGACATCTTGACCTTTCAGCAGGGCCGCTTCGTATGGATATTCCAGTGACGGTCATATTACTGTTATCGCTTTTCAACTTATAAGCCATACGAATGCACATGCTTTCCCATGTGCGCACTCACATGGCTGTGTAGTCTCGAAGCAGGAAAGCGCTATTGTAGACAGACTCAGCACGTAATACTCGATGCCGGGCTCTATGATATACGAACAGAGGTGTTACCTTGTTCTCATCCCTGTTTACAGCCTCTCTGAGGGACGCTTTTTCTTTTCAGCCTTCACGTGCAATACACACATTTGTGTTGCCTGCAGAATTTTAGACAAATGCAGCGCAGTTAGTCTCTACCAAGTCAATATTTTGCATCAACATTGTAAATCATACCAACTTCTGAAGTTCGAACGACGTTTGGCCTTTAGACGTTTACACACCCGACTTCCTATATTGTTGACTGAGTGCCACGCCATTTATTTACACAACTTCAGCGCGATAAAATACGCTGCGCCCCCTTCCGACATCGTGGTGTTGTGTCGAGGAATGACGACACACGCCTATACTTCCGCGTCCCATTAATATTTCATACTCATATGACAAATATTGGCAGACCCGAGGGAATGGGATTTGAAGTTAGGCGAAGCATCAAGCAATGAGCTAGCTATGGAACATATCTGAAAATTCGCGGAGTGTAACGAGGCAGGTTTCTGATCCGGCATAAATTCGACACTCGCATTCGAGCGCAGATCCAAGTTTCGTCAAAGAGAGATGCATGCTCAAGCTCTCTCACATTTGGCGCACAGTGATATGTAACATACATGCAATATTTAACACGTTCTTGAAAGGGCAGATAGCACAGACTACACATGTGTAGAGACAGGTCAGGGGTGATGCTGGGATAAAGAGTTAACTTTTCAAATGCTGCACCGATTTTGATGAAAACTTCAGGGATGGTTCATCGTCTTGCTTTAGTGCATATGGCAATGTTCAGTGTCCTAGCATGAGCATAAAACACTATAGCTGTTATAATTACCAATTAGGTATGCCAACGTAGAAAAACTATGGTTTCAAAATATTAAATATACACTAATTTGTATAATTACATGCCTTCTAGATTGTTTGTAGGGCTGGATAAGTCCTGTCACGTATTTTTTGTCGTTTCTGCACTGTAAAAATCAAGTTCATCGTTTGCTGTCAGTGCATGTCAGGCATCTCATATTTTTGTGTACATGGTATTACTTAGGGGTCAGAAAAGTGCCTTATCTTGTGTCGGACATGACTTCAGTCTAGAAACCACTTTGTAAGAAGCTATTGGCGTAGAAGTTAGGAAACTATGGTTTCCCTAGGAGGTTCGTTTTCTCGAAAAGTGCGCCCTGCGAAAAATAAATTCAAGGGTTTCACAACACGCTATTACCAGCAGAGCTGTTTAAGCCGACCCTAAATCTTTGGCGTCCGCATAAAATTGCAGGTAGGTGGTTATACGCCACAGGAATTCGACAAGCCCCACTACTGAGTGCAGCAGGGGCGAGCGTTAAAGGGAAGCTCTGCTCGGCGAAGGGGAGCACGTGCAACAGGTTAAAGCGAGAGAGAGAAAGAGAGAGAGTAAAAAAAGAGAAAGCGATACAAAGAGAAAGATAGATATAAATGGAACGAAGACATAAAAAGATAAGAAGACAAAGAAAGACACAGAAAGAGAGAGAAACAGAAAGAAAGAAACAAACACGAAAAAAAATTGGACCATCTCCCCGAAGGGAACGCTGATCGGATGCGACGCAGCAGCGTTGCGCACGGATGGCGTCACTGGTTGAACGGCGCTAACGGGGGTGCTGCGGTGAGCTCTGGAGGATTCGTTTGAAGGGAAATTCGGTGTAGCGTTTACTGGTGTAAACTTTTGTTTGAAACGCAGACACGGGAGGCGAGCGGGCGTTGGAAACGGCAGCTGCGGCACTCCGACGGGTGAGGGAGAGTGATGTACGCGCGAACCTGCGAGGGAAGCGTGCGAGGGGTGCGTGACGTCAACGCCCAGCTGCGGTGTGACCTACTTGGCACCGCTCCAACACCTGCGCCGAGGGAAGCGCGTTGCCTCGCGTTTGTGCGGACGGACGGACAGCGTTACACAGGCTAGTCAAAGAGCTGCTATGGATCTAAAAGAGAAAAACAGAGACCAAGACTGAAAGAGAAAGAAAGATAAATAGCAACAAAGAACAAAAAAAACGACGAGAGAGATAGAAACAAAGATAGAAATACATGGACAGAAGAGAGATGAATAGAAAGAAACAGACCAAAAAAGCCGCCAGATCCCACGCATTGTGGGAATCGATGTAATGCGAAGCAGCTACCAAAGAGCTGCATACATCGTCTTGTCTGTCACTGAGGATAATGCGTGCCACTTATGTTATTTATGTTCGTTACACAGTAACGTCCCGCAATAAGAATTTCGGGGTAGACCAAGCTAACAAAACGGCCGCCAGCGCACCATGAGCGTGGCACGTAAGTCATGCTGTACATGACATGCGTGTCACGATTTTCATGTTAACTCGTGTTATTTATGTTCGTCACACAGTCACGTCGCGCAATACCAATTTCGGGATAGATCAAGCTAGCGAAACGGCCACCAGCGCACCCTTTTCACGTAAGTCATGCTGCACATGAAATGTGTGCGATGATTTTCACGTTGATTCGTGTTATGTCCGTTACACAATAACGTCGCGCCGTACCAATTTCAGGGTAGATCAAGCTAGCGAAACGGCCGCCAACGCACCATGATCGTGGCACGTAAGTCATGCTGTACATGGCATGCGTGTCATGATTTAATATTAGCTAGTGTTATTTATGTTCGTCACACAGTCACGTTGCAAGATAACAATTTCGGTGTATATCAAGCTAACGAAACAGCCGCCAGCGCACCGTGAGCGCGGCACGTAAGTCATGCTGTACATGACATGATTGTCATGATTTTC
Organism: Rhipicephalus sanguineus; assembly: GCF_013339695.2. Lineage (NCBI taxonomy): Eukaryota > Metazoa > Arthropoda > Arachnida > Ixodida > Ixodidae > Rhipicephalus > Rhipicephalus sanguineus. The sequence continues at coordinate 2,200,886 of NC_051186.1, forward strand.
ATGTTAGGTCGTGTTATTTATGTTCGTTACACAGTAACGTCGCGCAGTACCAGTGTTGGTATATATCAAGCTAGCGAAACGGCCGTGAGGGCGTCATGAGCGTGGCATGTATATCATGCTGTACATGACATGCGTGTCATGATTTTCATGTTAAGTCGTGTTATTTATGTTCGTCACACAGTCACATCGCGTAATACTAATTTCGGGTTAGATCAAGCTAGCGAAACGGCCGCCAGCGCACCATGAGCGTGGCGCGTAAGTCATGCTGTACATGACATGCGCGTCAAGATTTTCATGTCAACTCGTGTTATTTATGTTCGTTACACAGTAACGTCACGCAATACCAATTTTGGGGTAGATCAAGCCAGCAAAACGACCGCCAGCGCACCATGAGCGTGCCACATAACTCATGCTGTACATGACATGCGTGTCATGGTTTTCATGTTAACTCGTGCTATTTATGTTCGCCATACAGTCATGTCGCAAGATGCCAATTTTGGTATATATCAAGCTAGCGAAACAGCCGCCAGCGCACCGTGAGCGTGGCACGTAAGTCATGCTGTACATGACATGCGTGTCATGATTTTCATGTTAACTCGTGCTATTTATGTTCGCCATACAGTCATGTCGCAAGATGCCAATTTTGGTATATATCAAGCTAGCGAAACAGCCGCCAGCGCACCGTGAGCGTGGCACGTAAGTCATGCTGTACATGACATGCGTGTCATGATTTTCATGTTAACTCGTGCTATTTATGTTCGCCATACAGTCATGTCGCAAGATGCCAATTTTGGTATATATCAAGCTAGCGAAACAGCCGCCAGCGCACCGTGAGCGTGGCACGTAAGTCATGCTGTACATGACATGCGTGTCATGATTTTCATGTTAACTCGTGCTATTTATGTTCGTTACACAGTAACGTCACGCAATACCAATTTTGGGGTAGATCAAGCCAGCAAAACGACCGCCAGCGCACCATGAGCGTGCCACATAACTCATGCTGTACATGACATGCGTGTCATGATTTTCATGTTAACTCGTGCTATTTATGTTCGCCATACAGTCATGTCGCAAGATGCCAATTTTGGTATATATCAAGCTAGCGAAACAGCCGCCAGCGCACCGTGAGCGTGGCACGTAAGTCATGCTGTACATGACATGCGTGTCATGATTTTCATGTTAACTCGTGCTATTTATGTTCGCCATACAGTCATGTCGCAAGATGCCAATTTTGGTATATATCAAGCTAGCGAAACAGCCGCCAGCGCACCGTGAGCGTGGCACGTAAGTCATGCTGTACATGACATGCGTGTCATGATTTTCATGTTAACTCGTGCTATTTATGTTCGCCATACAGTCATGTCGCAAGATGCCAATTTTGGTATATATCAAGCTAGCGAAACAGCCGCCAGCGCACCGTGAGCGTGGCACGTAAGTCATGCTGTACATGACATGCGTGTCATGATTTTCATGTTAACTCGTGCTATTTATGTTCGCCATACAGTCATGTCGCAAGATGCCAATTTTGGTATATATCAAGCTAGCGAAACAGCCGCCAGCGCACCGTGAGCGTGGCACGTAAGTCATGCTGTACATGACATGCGTGTCATGATTTTCATGTTAACTCGTGCTATTTATGTTCGCCATACAGTCATGTCGCAAGATGCCAATTTTGGTATATATCAAGCTAGCGAAACAGCCGCCAGCGCACCGTGAGCGTGGCACGTAAGTCATGCTGTACATGACATGCGTGTCATGATTTTCATGTTAACTCGTGCTATTTATGTTCGCCATACAGTCATGTCGCAAGATGCCAATTTTGGTATATATCAAGCTAGCGAAACAGCCGCCAGCGCACCGTGAGCGTGGCACGTAAGTCATGCTGTACATGACATGCGTGTCATGATTTTCATGTTAACTCGTGCTATTTATGTTCGCCATACAGTCATGTCGCAAGATGCCAATTTTGGTATATATCAAGCTAGCGAAACAGCCGCCAGCGCACCATGAGCGTGGCGCGTAAGTCATGCTGTACATGACATGCGCGTCAAGATTTTCATGTCAACTCGTGTTATTTATGTTCGTTACACAGTAACGTCACGCAATACCAATTTTGGGGTAGATCAAGCCAGCAAAACGACCGCCAGCGCACCATGAGCGTGCCACATAACTCATGCTGTACATGACATGCGTGTCATGGTTTTCATGTTAACTCGTGCTATTTATGTTCGCCATACAGTCATGTCGCAAGATGCCAATTTTGGTATATATCAAGCTAGCGAAACAGCCGCCAGCGCACCGTGAGCGTGGCACGTAAGTCATGCTGTACATGACATGCGTGTCATGATTTTCATGTTAACTCGTGCTATTTATGTTCGCCATACAGTCATGTCGCAAGATGCCAATTTTGGTATATATCAAGCTAGCGAAACAGCCGCCAGCGCACCGTGAGCGTGGCACGTAAGTCATGCTGTACATGACATGCGTGTCATGATTTTCATGTTAACTCGTGCTATTTATGTTCGCCATACAGTCATGTCGCAAGATGCCAATTTTGGTATATATCAAGCTAGCGAAACAGCCGCCAGCGCACCGTGAGCGTGGCACGTAAGTCATGCTGTACATGACATGCGTGTCATGATTTTCATGTTAACTCGTGCTATTTATGTTCGCCATACAGTCATGTCGCAAGATGCCAATTTTGGTATATATCAAGCTAGCGAAACAGCCGCCAGCGCACCGTGAGCGTGGCACGTAAGTCATGCTGTACATGACATGCGTGTCATGATTTTCATGTTAACTCGTGCTATTTATGTTCGCCATACAGTCATGTCGCAAGATGCCAATTTTGGTATATATCAAGCTAGCGAAACAGCCGCCAGCGCACCGTGAGCGTGGCACGTAAGTCATGCTGTACATGACATGCGTGTCATGATTTTCATGTTAACTCGTGCTATTTATGTTCGCCATACAGTCATGTCGCAAGATGCCAATTTTGGTATATATCAAGCTAGCGAAACAGCCGCCAGCGCACCGTGAGCGTGGCACGTAAGTCATGCTGTACATGACATGCGTGTCATGATTTTCATGTTAACTCATGTTATTTATGTTCGCTAGACAGTAACGTCGCGCAGTACCAATGTCGGTATATATCAAGCTAGCGAAACGGTCGCGATCGCGTCATGAGCGTGGCATGTATATCATGCTGTACATGACATGCGTGTCATGATTTGCACCTTAGGACCTGTTAGTTATGTTCGTCATACACTCTTGTCACGCCGTATCAATTTTGGTATATATCAAGTTAACGAAACTGCCGTAAGAGCACCAAGACTGTGGCATGTATATCATGTCGTTCATGACATCCGTGTAATGATTTTCATGTTATGACTCGTCATTCATGTTCGTCATACACTCATGTTATGCCATACCAATTTTGGTGTACATGCGATTAACGAAACGAGCAGGAGAGCACAAAGTCGTAGACGGATAGATAGATAGATAGATAGATAGATAGATAGATAGATAGATAGATAGATAGATAGATAGATAGATAGATAGATAGATAGATAGATAGATAGATAGATAGATAGATAGATAGATAGATAGACAGACAGACAGACAGACAGACAGACAGACAGACAGACAGACAGACAGACAGACAGACAGACAGACAGACAGATAGATAGATAGATAGATAGATAGATAGATAGATAGATAGATAGATAGATAGATAGATAGATAGATAGATAGATAGATAGATAGATAGATAGATAGATAGATAGATAGATAGATAGATAGATACGCGCAAAGTCGTAGGCGTTCGCTAAGGAATGCTTCGCATTTAAAAGATATAGAGAAATACATAGAGGAAGACAGAATGAGAATTAAAGAGAGAAATACAGATAAACTAATAAATAGAGAGAAAGAAGCTGAGAGAGAGAGAGAGAAATCAAGAAAAATAAAGATATAACGAGCGAGAAAGAGAATGAAACAGAGAAAGAAATAAATAGGAGGGAAAGAAATAGAAGGCAACATGTACAAAAATCAGAAACAACAAACAGAGAGAACGAGAAAGAACATGAGGAAAAACACAGAAATAGATAAAGAGAAACAAGGAAGACCACCCACCTCCGGTGTTCCTTTCAGGCTTGGTACCAATAGTGCGAAGCTAAGCTGCCATAGTTTTTTTTTTCTTTATCTGTGGTAAAAATAAAATCAATCAGTGTTACCGGACGCATAGGAAGGGCCTTCCTCCCCAACGTGACGTTGTTCTATGACAATTGCATCAAACCGCATTCTGCTTTTCGCAGCTTTCAAGCTGTCTATGTTGGTCACAACACGCATTACCGGCTAATCGCAATGAACTGAGAGGCGAAAGAAAAGGTCTGCAGATAAACCGAGTAGCACACGCACACAACATAAGTAACTCGCAATGTGCGTGAAACCAGCGGTAGGTGGTCACGTGCTTCGTTTCCGCCAATCCGAGCTTCGGTTCCGTTTTCGAATGACTCTGCTGTCGTTGCGGCTAAAATATGCGTCTCTAATTTTTTGTTCGTCTTCTAGTGTACTCTCGCAGAAGACCTTCCCTTCACTAATGGACGCGAAAAAACAAACGTTTTAAAATGGGCACTCACTTCGTGTTCTGCTTCTTGCACGCTCTGCACCCGCCTCTCGAAAAAGGCGTTTCAAAAAAACGCTTATGGAAGCGAATGCGCACCACCGCCTCGTGAAAATATTTCGCTTTATTCTTTCCTGCTGCTCAGAAAACAACTAAACTTGGTCAGCATGTTACTTAATGAACGATCAGTTGAAAATAACTGAAATTCGCAAACGCATATTTGTTTTCAAAAACCGGTGTTTCATTCCTGCATCCGCCCTTAACGAGCACCAGTCAACGTTAGGCAACACTAGCCATTACAGACTTTCATTCATTAATGATTTTAATGACGTCAATACATTTACCTCCTTCTCGCCAGCCTATTCACAATCTACCGTAAACTTTCTCGACGTCACGGTGCACTTGTCTGATAATAAACTAATGACAAATCTTTACAGACAACCGACGGACAAACACCGCTATCTGCATTTTGCAAGTAGCCATATGAAACAAGACAAGGGTCCCATATAGTCATGCACTTAGATTTAAAAGGTTGTGCTATACGCAACCTGACTTCCGAGATAACTGTGAGAATGTGCGTGATGCACTTACAGGTCATAAGTATCGAGCTCAAACAATTGACGACGATATTAGTCGTGCCACTGCAGCAGCCAGGCGCGACCTTTTTAAGTCGAAGAAATGTGTTCTACAGCAACCATCTACCAACCTAGTCTTAACGCATTCTTCGTCAATACCGAACGTTAACTACATCCTAAAGAAGCATCACGGCATCCTCATGGAGTGTGATCGTCTGACAAACATATTTTATGAACCACCACGTGGCGCATACGGTCGGTCAGGGAACTTCCGCGACATGCCCACGTCATCTAAGACAACCCCCTGTGTTCATTCCGTTCATTTTAGTTGCGGTCCTTATCGCAAGCCATGTTACAAAGTGTGCACTCACATGACCACCACAACATCAGTTCACAGTTCGGCGTCCAATTTTACAATGAGGGATACAGGGAGCTTCGACTGTTTTACCAGCAACTGCGTTTATCTGCTTGAATGCTGGACTTACAAATGCCTATGCATCGGTCAGTCTGAAAGGTCATTTATACATCGTTTTAATAATCACAAAGCGCACGTGACTGCATTTTCTAACCTGTCTGTTTATGAGCACGTCAGCGTACGAGGACATTCGCTTGACAAACTAATAACTGTCTCTGGTTTTCTCTCTCACAACGAAAACAGGTGCGCGAGCCCCTTTTTTATCTACAAATTTAGGGCCGTAATATCCGATAATAAAGAAAGTGCTGCAAGGCTGACGCTCCTTACCACGTAACAGATAAACCATTCCAAAAGGCCACGAACACTACTGATACCAAGCCCTTCGGCGGGCACAGCACCAGGCTCTGCCTGTCTGTATAACCATGATGGTAGCGTTGAATGAGGAATTATTTATCTGGCAGTGGAACTGTAGAAGTGGCCTTAAAAAGAAGGCAACTCTACAGCGGTATATCAGGAATAGTGAGAAAAACCGTCATAATACAGCAAACCCTTTCACCGAAAGCAATGCTCCCTGGATTCGGACTTGTAATGGGGAAACCTCAAAGGATGGAATTATACACTGTCATCTACAACAATCTAATGCACGTTATACACGATCTCCAGACAGACGCCGGCAAGTTAGAAGACATCATGGTTTAGGTCATACCGGGTAACACCAACCACCAGAGTATCTTCATACTATATAGCAGTCCAAAGGAACAAAAGCAAGGGTTCAAGACGGTTCCAATGAAAAGCCGTCAGTATCGCAGTATCGCCGGAAAATGTCCCCTCGTCATAGCTGGTGATTTAACACCCCTCACCATACATGGGGCTGCAAGCACAACAATGGCAAAGGAATGGGACTGACAGAGCCCCAGTGAACTTGATCTCACGCTAATCACGGATCCTAGCCTCCCAACCAGGATTAGTACATCCTCCTGCCAGGACTCCAGCCTGACTTTACTTTTGTAAAGAACATCAGTGTAGATCTCTGGAGTGACCACAGCATTCTTGCTACCACATTCCCCATTTAGCGTTAGAAGCAGAGAGAATTCTACTCTACAGACTCTGATAGGTTGAACAAGTAAAGGACGGAAAGGGAGCAACGTAGTCATAGACCAAGCTTGGAACAGTGGGTCTAGCAGATTAATTATGATATCAAATCCGTCTCTTCGACCATTACCACGGATCTTCAGGTTGATGGAACAGACAGCCGTCTTGCTCATCTTCGGCGACTGGTCAGCGACTGAACCGAACGTTTAGCAAGACGAAAGCAGAGATGAAGAATTGACCGCGTATCTGCGTGCTTCGCCCTGCAAATGTTGTCGAAAGACGTTAGTCTTCTGCCGGCCGTACTACATGAGTCCTGGTCTCATCCGCGGCCACCCGTGATGCTGTTCCCAGGGCCACTGCCAGGTGACAGCACCATATCGTCGGCAGCGGGCTTTTTCGTGCATAACGTCGCCTTTTCAGCGCAGCCTAAGAAACACTAGGGTGTTTAGAATTACGTATCTATATATTTTCTATTAAAGGAACACACCATCTTACGTTGTAGTGTTGCGCCTCAGATATGTGTAATATTTGCTTTTAGATGCGCAGCATTTCTTGCTCGGGTCTATGCCCCGCGGCGTCGGCATCCGTACTCACACTATGCATGCGAAACTCTCCTCCTTCCCTCTCTCCAACAGCTGTGCGTTACTCTCTCCACTTCTCTCCTACCACCAGCCTGCGCTTCTCCTGCGTTGTCACATCTGCTCTCGCGGCGCTTGCGCTACTCTCCTCCTTTAAGCGGGTAGAGCGCTGCGCGCGTTCAGTGCAGCGCTTGCTTTGGTTGACTCCGCTTGACTCCGTTGATGCTTCCGATGAAGTGTGATGGAAGCAGCAGTCCCGTCAGTGAGTGGGTTGACGCAAGCACTTGACAGCATCAGCCCAAACACTAGCAACGTTACGTCCGCTCAAGACAAAGCTGCGAAGCGAAGGGCACGCGACGCTGAACGCAAACGTTTGAAGCGAGCGGCGGACCCTGAACTTCGTCAGCGCGAAGCAGCTTCGAAGCGTCAACGTTGAGCAGCGGATCCTGAGCTTTGAGCACGTGAAGCAGCGTCGGTTTGTGAACGTCGAGCAGCAGAACCTGATGTTCGGGACCTTGAAGTTCAACGTAAACCTACGAAGCGAGCGGCGGAACCCGACCTTCGAGACCGGGAAGCCACGTGTTAAACGTCAACAACGAGAGGCTGCTCCCGATGCTGCACGCGACCGCGAGCGCGCCGCGAAAGCGGCGGCTCGAGCTAAGCAGCACGCGCAGCCCGACGCTCGCTTCAAACGTGACTTCCTGGACTGGAGCTTCGAAAAGAGTTGCAAGGTGTGTGACAGACTTTGGTTTGACAACCTCACACGGATTGGAAACATCCAGAACGAAACTCATCGGACCAAAGTGTTAATAACACCGTTAATAACAATCCGCGATGCTCCGCATCACCCCATGGTTCCCCTCGGGAAGATGGTGTAATTTTTTGATCGACAATGTTCACAAGTGTGAAAGCAGCTACCAGATCAAGGTGGCTGGGCGTTCATCATGTGCTTAAACTTTGGTCGGGTGGCTGAATCGTGAAAGACAGACAGCCAGAAAGACACACGAAAATTTCTGCGTTGAAGTATCACGAGAAAGACTATCGTATTTTTTTTTAAATCAGTAGAGGAACATTATCGCACACTATCTAAGCAGCATGGGGACAAAATCTGCAACTCAGTTTACGGACATATGCGCGACGGCAAGAGATGGATTATGTTAAACAAATCCTCAACGAAATCAACACCAAAACGAGTCAATCCAAGTTCAATCCAGATCTCGAAGGCTACTTTAACTTCGAGGAGATGCGAAGAACCTTGCGCGATCTTAACGGCAGATCCGTCCTCGGCCCGGATGGCGCATCAAACTAGGCGCTTCGTAACCACGATGGTGATTCATTTAAACCCCTTATACGCAGAGTGACCTACAATAGGCATGAGCTCAAGGAAGACAACTTCATAAGGCTTATGTATGAGTTAGTCCTTTCACACTTCGTGCGTGAGGCAGCAATGCGCAACTGGTACAGAGAGGAATCCGACAAACTCAGTGCACTCCTCAGCAATGTTACTAAGAGCGTCCTGGGCATACCCGTCTACACCAGCACCGAGTGTCTAGTAGAGCTTGGTATCCAAACTCGCTCGAAGAAATATCAGAAACACAAGATAGAGCGCCTTTAGCGAGGATATCTACAACAAAGCGGGAATAAAGACTCGGCAGGAAATGGACCAATACACTATTGGAGATTACATACAAATTCAATATCCCCTACAAAAACAGGGAAAACATCGCTGTATCTTTTATACAAAGACACATGCATCCAGAGCGCGACTTTGGAAGAAGACTACTTAGGGCCAAGACCATGCTTTTTCAGGTGTCAAACGAGCAAAGAGGGGTTGCTTTTGTCGACGCAGCTTCCCACGCCTATCGGCAAGCCTTTGTGCCCATGGTGGTCGATAGGGCTGGCCGGGTCATCAACGCAGCGACGGTCAGAACTAACGACGCAATCGTAGCGGACCAAGTTGCTGTTGCGAAAGCACTCACGAAGGAAGATATCGGAAACATCTACAGTGATTCAAGGGAAGCACTACGAGCTCTCGCAAAGGGCATGGTGTCAGACGAAACACTAAGACTTCTACAAGGCTAGCAAATCACGTATTACCTGCTGAGTTGGTTCCCAGCTCACCTTGGACAATTCAGGCACCCCTCCCAGTCTCAATAAAGCAGTCCACGAGGCGGCGCGACGCCTCACCAACCGCGCCTCCCCGGGCGTGCGTTTTAATGGTGAAGCGGATAACTGGGAAATTCCCGCACCACATTACGAGCTCAATAAGCACTTATATCTACACAGAGGGATTTTCCCTCCACCTCACAAGAGTCTCATTAGGCCCCAATTACTTAAATTAAGTAAATTAAGGCTATTGCAAACCAAGGCGTATTATAGCTTGAATATGTTGAACCTCATTAACCCTGAAATATGTTCAAGTAATCTTTGCCCAGATTGTGCGGAAATTACTCAACTAGATCACACGCTCTGGCACTGAACCAAACTCGCTCATTTGCCTAACAATATCCCTACCACGTGGGAGGAGGCAATTGACAGCCCGTCCTTGGCAGAACAACGCTGGGCTGTCCACAAAGCCCGCAAAGCGGCTGAGGTGCTCGGCATCTGTCCCCACGTGGGAGCGGCCCGCGGCACAGTGATCTGTGAGTTGAAAGACCCAAAGAAAGTTTATCCAATCTCATCCGATTCCAGATCACCACATCATGGGTAGTACTATATTCAAATAATTGACCCATATGCCTGCTCGTTAATTTTATTTTTAAGACGAAAGTGTTTTGTGCCGGGATCCGCCGAGACTTTCTTGACGTATTTCTGTCACGAAAATACGCCAGCGAAATGAACGCCATCAAATGGCAACGAAAAAAACTATAAGAAAAAGTTCCGTTGACAGAAGTCGAACTCATGACCTCTCGGTCCGCGACGATGGCTGGCGGGCGTTCCGCCCACTGAGCTACCGACAAATACATAACGGCGGCTACGTGAATGCGCATTTCATTTTAACACAACAGTGTTTTATGCCGGGGTCCACCAAGACTTCAGTGACATATAAGAGCGGCATTTCTAGAGCCCGTTCTAAACTCTATTGGGGCTACTAATACAAGTACACTAGCAAGGTACCCACTACGCCATAAATCACAATATTTGTGAAGTTTAGAAGCACCTACAACGCCATTATTCGTCATTCTGCGCAGAAGCGAGGTTCCAGCTACACATCTGTAAGGCATTATGTGCACTTTGTTTACGTGACGACTGTTGACGATGAAGAATTTCATCGTCAATCAGCCCTTTGTAATGGGTTGGAAGCTGTAAGCAACTCACCAGTTATGTAATACGCATTGTGTGACGCCCGGTCGCTATTTATATTTCCCACAATGCAATATAACATACGTTGACGTGAGAAAGAGAGAATGAGAGAGGGGGAAGAACTTTATTGAGACCCTGAGGAAATGGACCATGGGCTTATGGGCTTCCTTGGCAACCAATGCAAGTGCACTTGCGACGAACCCACTACGCTATAAATCATCATAATTTCTGTAAAGTAGGGAAGCAGCCACCATGCCATTTTTCGTCATTCAACGGAGAGCCGTAGTACCCGCTAAAAACATATAGGGCATTATGCGCACTTTGTTGGTGTTGTGCCTGATGACGATGAAGAATTATTGCAGAGCCCTTTCTAATGGATTGGAAGCATCCAACAGCCCACTCGTTGCGCAATTCGCATTGTGTGACGCCTGGTTACAAAATTCGCGTTCTGTGATGCGTGGTTGTTACTTTACTCTTCCACCACACTAAATTACATATGTTAATGTGGTTCCTTCGGGACATGAACCCTGTATAGCGTATTTTTGCAAGGCAGTTTCAAGCACCGGCATGGCTCAGAGGTACAACACTGGGCTCCCACGCAGAGGGCCCAGGTTCGAACCCCGTTCCATCCTGGAATTTTTTTCTGAATTCGTTTTTTTTTTCTTGTTTCGAGCGATAGTGGTTACGGACACCGGCGGCGGCGGCGGCGGCGGACAACTACAGCGCCAAAAACGGCCGTTGAAATGATCTCATAACAGCTTTCGCTGTAAAAGAAAGCTACATTCATTCTGATAAATGGTCACGTAAGGAGCGCTCATACATACATCACCAAATTGCTCTATATGCATAGCTTCAGACAGATTCCGAGCCTCCTTTTCTACAAAGTGCATGCGTTTTCCTGCAATGGTTCACGGGCGCATTCCCTCATGATACGGCAAAAGAGATCCCGTCCCATTTTTGACAGACACGGCGTGCTCTGGTAAGCGGTCACTAATACACCGGCTAGTTCGGCCGATGCATATCTTGCCGCAACTGAGCGGAATTTTTTACACAACACAAGTTCAACATTCTATCAAACGCGTTTCCTTCGTGTGTTGCTTTTCACATGAAAGAGCCTTGGTAGACGTCACGAGAGCACAAATACGAGAAAGTTTTCCATGAGCCTAAAACACTACCGGTGCATTATAACTAGAAGCCACATTTTTCAAATAATGAGCAACTCTGTCTATGTAGGAAATGACGACTGGCGACATCTTCTTACCGCTTCCTTGGAAAGCATCCTACCCTTCATACCGAACCGTCTTCAGTAAACAGATACTAAATCAACGAAGTGAAACCCACTGAAGAAAGCCTAGAAATTTGTAGCACGAAGCCTTTTTGAATGGCTTGGAGAAAGGACCTAGTTTGCCCCATCTGCAATACAGCAGCAGCTATCGCCCTCTTAAATTTTTGAACGGGCGGAGGGAAATTGGAAACATTCTTTTTGAGCACGAAGGTGATACATCCAACAGACATGGTTGGATGTATGACTGTATCTTCGTTAATCGTGAGAACAATATCTAAAAATTGCAATTTGTCAGTAGTAGGAAGCTCGTGAGTAAACCTTAACCTTGGTGCAAGTGCCTTAAAGGTGTATATGGCGGCCCTAGTAGAGCACTGCACGGGCCGAGATTCTCAGCCAGGGCCCGGCCCGGGCCCGGGATTCGCTCAAATTTACCCGCCTGAGCGCGGCCCGGCGACTCAAAGTGAGACCCGGGCCTGGCCCGAACCTGAGAAAAAATCAGACCATCTCCCGCTAAAAGGGGACCATGAGGCGATGCGAAGCAGCGTTTCGGCATGTAGAGCCCGCATTTCAGAGGGGGGGTGGAAAGGGACGGGGAGAGAGGCAAAGGAGAGAGGGGGAGCGGGAGAGGGAAAAGGGAGAGGTAACGGGAAAGCCGTTAGTCACTAGCGAAGTTATGGCGAAGAAGTTATGCGAAGAAGTCGTATGTCGTGCGGTCAGTCGATCTTGGATGATCTAGTGATGCCACCGTGGGAGCACTGTTTAGAAGAGTGTCGCCGAATGACGGTGACCAGAGCTGGAGTTCGTTTGAGTGTTTCCTGGAAGAGAAATATTCGAGAAACGTTCGAAGAATTGTGGGCTGCACACGTTTGGTGAATATTCAAGGCTTTAAATGTTCATGGGTAGTTTCTATTGGATGAGAGTGCATTTGTAGCACGGTAAGTTTGTTCCCGTTGTTTTAAACATCACTAAGCGATGTTGTGAGTTGTAATTGATACCTGCCGGGTGTGGATGTTTGCGTGATGCTTGTACTGCCTTAACTGAGAATATATTTTGTTTGTGTTGTCAACTCTTGGCTCTAACTCTTGCTTTGGACCACAACCGGCATTTGTTGGCGCACTAACAGGACCTACATTTAAACTTTGTGTGCTTTCGTGGTGCGTTTCGGTGGGCCGATAAATCAGCCCTTGGAATCTGCGCAACGAATGCCTGCCCATTAACGGGATCAGTTATTGAGTGACACTTTTCATCTTTGCTACTACACTTTTCCTACTACACTTTTCATTTCAGGGGAGTCAAACGGGCAGCATTCGTGGAGAATATTGAGGCCCACTCTACAAAGCACTGGTACTCCTAGGGCAAACTGTTCACATATGTGGGGTACTCGGTAGTTCTAATAACGACTTCAATATTCAACCTGTAATGTGCAACTATAAAACGCGTTATCTACGGCCTGATTGGACTAAGTGTCGGGCGTACAAACGCGGCGACTGCAGCGAGCCAGTGGAGGGTTCAGCGTGCCCTGCTCATCGCGCCAGCCAGGGAAGGGGAAAAATGTGAGGAAAATTGAGGAGGAAAACGCGCATGCGGAGCAGAGTGCCGCTACTTTACAAATCAAGGAGCTTTAGCCCCGCCTAGCTCTACCAACAGGAAACACCGTGCGATGAAGAATGTGTGATAAGGTGCGTTTGTTGTGTGGTGTGCATCTGCGTCCGAAGCATTGTCGGTAAAGCGCCGCGCTGTTATCGTCGCGTCGAAGAAGTCGTAGGTTCGATTAACGCGGGGGAACTTTTTCTTAACGTGTTTTTTCTTTCACATCCGTGCGCGTCCATTTTATCAACGTCAACGCTGTGACGGAAACATGTCACTGAAATCTTGGTGGACCCCAGCATAAAACACTTTCGTGTTAGACAACACACAAAGAAAACGCGTGTCATCAAACGTTCAACTAGTGTTTTGTACGAAATTCCGCTGAGCTGCGGCAAGATGTAAATCGGTGAAACTGGCGTCTCTATTATTGACCGCTTAGCAGAGCACCCCTTGGCTATAAAAAATGGGACAGGATTTCATCTGCCGTATAAGTGCACAGAATGCACGTGTCAACCATTGTTGGACAACGAATGCACTTTGCGGAAAAGTAAGGACAAGGGACTCAGGAACTGGCTGAGGCTGTCTATGTACTGAAATTTCGTGATCGATCTATGAGCGTTCCTTCCATGACCATTTCTCAGAATGAGTATAGCATTCTTGTTGAGCGGGTCCTAATTATGTGGTGTTCCTCCAAATCATGCTATTTTACTTTCTTTGGTATGCTGCGCATACTTCAGAGTTGTGAATCAGAGCTCTTGGAAGAATAAAAGTTAGTTGCAAGTGTACTCTTGTCCGCGTCCTGTGTTCTTTGTCGCTGTCCGGGCAATTGGGTAGTTCAATCCAACCTCAGCAATGTAATAACTAGCCCGACAGCACACGCTACTAACTTCTCATTTAGTATTGTTATTTTACACCAGCTTGTGTTAGCTTTTTGACATGCTCTGAAGCACCTCGCTGTGATAGTGTATTTGCAGCGCTATTTTTATTTATTCCTAAATTACGTTAGCTCCAGCTTCCACAAGTGAGCCTATTCCGGCGCCTACTCCTCCCTGTAGCTGTAGGCTATGCCTAGTTCGCAATTTTAGATGCGAAGCAGGTTTTGCGCTGGGCAGTGTCCGTAGTTCCATTGGCGACCGTCCGCTTTCTACCACCTAGCATAGCCATCTGTAACATATTGAGCGCGCACTCGCCCCAAGGAGAAGGCTTCTTCGTCTTGTTCTTTGACCGCCTTGATGATGATACCTGCAGAGCACTTTAGGGGCCCGGGCTGCCGTATGCTGTCCCAGCTTGGCGTAACCCAGCCAAAACCACGTGTGCTGGCGCGCGCTAGCGCGTTCGGGCCTGTGTAAGGGGCTGAGTAAGATGCTGTGGCCTCTAGCCCTTACACTCTCTCAGCGATCATGTGATGGCGTCGGCGAACGAGATTCTGCAGACGCGTGATGAACCAACACGCTGTATCCTAGTCAGAACGCGCTGGCGCGCGCTAGCGCGTTCGGGCCTGTGTAAGGGGCTGGGTAAGACGCTGTGGCCTCTCCCCCTTACACTCTCTCAGCAATCACGTGATGGCGTCGGGCAACGACATTCTGCAGACGCGGGATGAACCCGCGTGGCGTGCTCCAACAAGAGTACGAGTAACAGCAACAGCAACTACAGTGAATTCATGGTGTGCTCCACATGCAAGGACGTGTTAACATCGGGCAAGGTACCCGTGATGAACGGAACTTTAAGTCGACCCATGCGCTCCTTCGCATCCCCACATGGTTCCTTTTAGTGAGAGAAGGTGAAATTTTTAATGGAGTCATTTTATAACCGTATCTCACGAGTGGCTATGTTTAATAATTAATAATAATTGCTGGGCTTTAACGCCCCAAAACCGCGATATGATTATTAGGGACGCCGTAGTGGAGGGCTCTGGAAATTGTGACAATCTGGGGTTTTTTAACGTGCTCCTAAACCGAAGTACACGGGCCTCAGCAGTGCCTATGTTTATCGCCAGTTACATGTTCTCTGATATAGCTATCATGATAATAGCTGCGTACTTTTCGGGGCCCCCTGTCGTACTCATATTTATAAAAAGGGCACTTCTGCCTATGTGTAGTATTGCCTGACGAAGGCCGGGCCCTGGGCAAAACCTCTGAAGATATGAACATTTTCGTACGTTGGTCCGTCATTTGCAAAATTTACAAACCACTGGAATATATATATATATATATATATATATATATATATATATATATTATATATATATATATATATATATATATATATATATATATATATATATATTCTCTCGTAATCATAGTCGCAACGTCTATGATACCTACTCCCAGCGGTTTCTTAATATTGCAGCCTTTGCAAAGCCATATCGAGGGTGGTTCGATGGCAGAGAATGCGACGAACCAGTTATTGAGAGTGAGAGACACTGCGGCGGAGCGAGAATCGTAAGATATTTCTTCAACAGAACCGCTGGAGAGTGCGTACGCTTCTATTGGAATGGATGTATGTACAACGGTGTATTCGATACGATGATCAGGTGTGTGGATACTTGCAACGTCGGTAAGTGAATTTTTGCCCAGTTGTATAACTAGATGCCATCGCGCCTCGAATTCGTGATGGACAGCAGAGACATAACATGACGGTCTCCAAACGCTGAAAACTAAGTGTAAACGACGTACTTGCGTTTGCGGTGTGTTCGTTAGAGACACACAGCTAAACGAAAACAAAGATTGTCGCTGCTTCTGTGAAGCCTCCGGACCGTTGCATTCGGTGAAGTTGGGTGAAGAGTAGAACTGACAGGTGAATAACATGTACAACGCAGTCAAACGTGCTACGCTTCGAGAGCAACAGGCAGATGATGGGCGCACGACACTGTGAATAACAATAGGAACAGGTGCCACAGGTGCAACTATGCCGCACATCGAGCGCAAAACAGGTGCACCACAATCAAACGTGCCACTCATCGGGAGTACAGGTGCAACTATGCCGCACATCGAACGCAAAACAGACGTGCCACTCATCGGGAGTACAGGTGCAACTATGCCGCACATCGAGCGCAAAACAGGTGCAACGCAGTCAAACGTGCCACTCATCGGGAGCAACAGACACGACACGACACTGTGAATAACAATAGGATCAGGCAACGAGGATCAGGCAACGACACGACACTATGAATAACAATAGGATCAGGCAACGAGTGCAACGATGCTGCACATCGAGTACAACAGGTGCAACACAATCAAACGTACCATGCAGCAACATACCGTAACATACAGTCAAGCAGTCCGTTTTAAACGCATTTGTTCAGAGCAGGCAGACTTCAGTGCCACCTGCGATAAACTTCGTGTCTCCCTTCTAAAACACAAGTACCCCGCTCAGATTATTGATGACGCTGTGGCACGCACAGACAAGCTTGACCGTAAAACGCTTATCAACGCAGAGAGACGTCCCCGTAGCCTCAATAGCGCTAACATTGTACTCACGCATAGCGCCTCAGCGCCCAATGTAGCAGCTATTCTGAGGAAACATTACAACATGCTGACTCAGAGCGAGCATTTAAAGAAAGTTTTTCCCGAGCCCCCCCCCCCCCCCTCCCCCCGTGCCGTGTATCGACGTTGAAGTAATATCCAGGATATCCTCACGTCCTCCAAAGTTCGAAACAACTACATTCCACACGCTGGTTGCCATCCATGTCACAAACCTCGATGCAAAGTATGCACTATGATGACGACCACCACTGTGGCTAAAAGCACCGCCAATGGTTTTAGCCTGAAAATTCGTGGCGATTTTTCGTGTGAGACAGATAATGTGGTTTATTTGCTTGAGTGCTCCATCTGCAAGTTGCAGTATATCGGTCAAACCGAAAATGCATTTCGCTACCGTTTCAGCAACCACAAAGCGCATGTGCACTCCATGCTTCATTTGCCAATATCTAGACACGTCGTCAGCACCGGGCACACCTTTGAATTATTTACGGCGACTATATTGGACTCAGAATTCACGTCACATTATAAGCGCGAAATGCGCGAGTCATTTTTAATTCACAAGTTCAACACGGTTTCTTGCGGCTTAAACGAGAACGCGGGTAGGTTGGCTAGCGTACTTGCCTAGTATACAGTGTACACCTCATTGCTGGCACAAACTCGCCTTTGTTCCTATTCCGCTTGCCTATCAACAGTATTGTATTCACCATGCGCAGCACATTCCTATTGTTATTCGCAGTCTGGTGTTCAACATGCGCCCATAACTTGTTGTTCTCAATACGCAGCACGTGCCTATTGTTATTCGCAGCGTTGTTTTCACCATGCGCCCATCACTTGTTGTTCTCAATGCGCAGCACGCTCCTATTGTTATTCACAATATTGTGTTCACCATACGCCCACCTCTTGCGGTCCTCGCGCAGCACGTTCCTATTGTTATTCACAGTGTCGGGTCGTATCTGTTGCTGCGTGGCACGTTTGATTGTGTTGCACCTGCTGCACTCGATGTGCGGCACCGTTGCACCTGTGGCACCTGTTCCTATTGTTGCTGCGTGGAAGTTTGATTGTGTTGCACCTGCTGCACTCGACGTGCGGCACCGTTGCACCTGTGGCACCTGTTCCTATTGTTATTCACAGTGTCGGATCGTATCTGTTGCTGCATGGCACGTTTGATTGTGTTGCACCTGTTGTACTCGATGTGCAGCATCGTTGCACTCGTTGCCTGATCCTGTTGTTATTCATAGTGCCGTGTCGTTGCCTGATCCTATTGTTATTCACAGTGTCGTGTCGTGTCTGTTGCTCCCGATGAGTGGCACGTTTGATTGTGTTGCACCTGTTTTGCGCTCGATGTGCGCCACAGTCGCACCTGTTTTGCGCTCGATGTGCGGCATAGTTGCACCTGTGGCACCTGTTCCTATTGTTATTCACAGTGTCGCGCGCCCATCACCTGTCTGTTGCTCTCGAAGCGTAGCACGTTTGACTGTGTTGTACATGTTATTCACCTGTTGCATTGTTATTCTGAACCACGATGTGTAGCCACAGACTTATAAATAGTGTCTGTCACGGGCAGTATATTCATGCTGACGAATTCTGGACCACCAGCCGAAACGTTAAAGGACCCCTGACAGCAAAATTTTTGTTGGTGACCTTTTTACTGTAATTTGTAGCTTTGGGTCTGGTAATCCCTAAGTTAAATCGTAAATGATCTAGCGTATCGTATAACTAATTCTAGCGTAGTTAATTGTGACCATTTTAGCGTCACTTCAAAACGCCCGCCTAAAAACCACAAGAAACTAGCGACCCGTGCGGCGGAGCGTCAAAAACCACGTGCACTCAAGCAGTGGTGACGTTGAAAGCGCGGTGCCTCGGTATAGCTTAAACCTGTTAAGCGCGTGACCCCTCACGAAAACTACCTCGAGAGCAGCCCGACAACAGAGAGAGAGGGGTGCGGAACAATAGGCCTCGCCAGGTGCCAGTCGTCGTATTGTGCACGTGCGCCCCGCAAACCTTCTGTGACGTCCACAATACTCGCTTTACTCGTGGAACGTCACGCGGGGCCTCTATCTACGTCATACCAGGATGTCGCAAGGTGCAGCCACTCAAGTGAGCACCCATGCTTACTTTAAAATCAAATTAAGATATCTTAAAGCAACGTTCGTCGCTAATAATCGGTCAGATGTGCACCCGTATACAGGAAAAATCAAACAACACAAACATATCGAGGTTTCAATTTAGGTGTCAGGGGTCCTTTAATAAAACTACATTTCGTACGGGAGTCCTCCTTTTCACCCATCTATCGTACCGGACCCATCGATCTTCATACCCAAAGTATATATATATATATATTATATATATATATATATATAATATATATATATATATATATATATATATATATATATATATATATATAAAATGTATTAGGGGTGTGCGAATATTCGAAAGTTTCGAGTATTCGTCGAATATTACATTCGAAAATCGTGTATTCGAAACGTTTCGAATATTCGATAACTTCTAATATTCGAAAAATTCGAATGTGCGATTCGATTATCACGCATAAAATAACTCGTCTTCCACATTTCTGCTGCGTTCGTATCGCTAAAAACGTTGCCGAGAGGAGCGATAAACATCGTAAATACACGGAGGCACGATATCTGCCTGCGACGAGCGCCCCAATACGTATGATTTATTGCTGGTGCATCTCCGACGTGCAGCGCTGTTGGCGATCATGTAACCGTACATTTTCAATATTATGCAGCCGTAACGTGCCGCACTACCACTCGTTCACTATGCGGGACCACTTCCGAAGAAAGACAGTGACCCACGTGACTGGTGGCGGACTGTAGGCACCTTCAGATACCCCAGTCTGGCAAAGCTTTGCCCCATGTAACTCCCTATACCAGCCACTTCTGTTCTAAGCGAGCGTGCCTTTTCAGAGGCAGGGAGGGGAAGGGGGGGTTGTCTCTGTCACAAGGGAGCGCCTGCTGTCTGATCATGTGGAGCAACTCATATTTCTTCGTGATAACAAGTAGTCATTACTTTCATTGTGCCGTGATATTTGCTTGTGTTGTGATGTGCATTGTGCTAGCCTGGACATTGTGTTCTGGAGATAGCAGTGTATGTTGTGTCGCCAGTCAGGCTGTTATTGTTTTTTTTTCTTCAAATAGCTACATGTTAAATAAAATATCGTTACTGTGGAGGCATTTTTCCTTTGATATTCGATATTCGATTCGACATTCGAAAAATTTGATATTTGCACACCCCTAATATATATATATATATATATATATATATATATATATATATATAATATATATATATATATAGATATATATATATATATATATATATATATATATATATATATATATAAGGTTTCGAAAGAATGTTCCTGGCTATTGGTTTATTTATATGAAAGAAGACTAGTCACATTGAAAAACATAACATTTATTCTCAGCTTTCGGCCGGGGACCGGCCTTTATCAAAGAATGCATTCGTACATGGCGTACGGGTTTAAGTACAGATTTTATCAATACATAGACCATCGTGATTCGTTGGACCATGACATGGGAGGGGCCAGAACAAAAACAACAGCAAACAAATCCGAGGGAGAGAGCGACACGCATACAAGGTGACACACACAGCATTGCACGCTGTGAAGAGTAGAGTATAGGCGGGGTCAGAACATACACAAAATAAATAAGAAACAGCGAAACGAACTTACGTGTGTGGTTCGGAACGAGAGGCGGAGGGGGAAAAAAAGGAAGAAAAAAATGACAAAGATGCCAGCGCACTTACCACGCTAAATGGGGAGTCCCATCAACTACGGGACGAAAGGAGAATACGCTCACGGACGCCGGATGTAAACGTGCAGCCCGCGTTATTTTGTTGAGAGTGCTACCTTCAAAAAGCGCATCAAAAGCAGTTAAGTGTTTGCCCATCCATGCGCCTTTTAGAGAAGGGGGTTCGGTACGGCTTTTGAAGTCGACCGGTCTCCGCGGGCATCTTGCAGGTGCTCGCGGCAATGACCATAGCCCTTCCTCAAAAAGAAGGATACGACTCGCCGGTGGACAAGATTGAGGACAGCTGCTGTTAGGCGCAATGTGTGGGCACATGACATATTTCTTTCAATCAAGAGACATGATAAACATATACATATACATATCCGCACATGCACACACACATATAGATACATACGGATATACATACACATGCACATACGTACTCATATGAACCAAGAACCAATGTTCAAGCGTAAAAAAAGGGGGGGGGGGGTACCGCATTCGTACTTGCAGGAAGGGGGGAACAAGCAAGCGCGTAATACCCGTATTCACAGTACGAAACTTAATGACATGCGTATTTATCACGAAATGGGTCCAGGCTCGAAAAGCACAATGCGCGACGTGTGTAATCACATGTGTACATGCATGCACATCGGGGTAAACGGATGCTTCAAATTCTGCATCCCGAGTACAAGAGTTTCTTGGGAATCGGTCACCTAGTGCCGGCAGAATCAAATTTTTCGGGTTCGTTGCAGGTCAAGCATGATAGTCGGCCTATGCTTTCATTTATGCCACCAGAGACACTGTTATATTTAAGTTTAAGTTTGTTATTTAAGTTTAACGCGCAGTCGCATTTTCAGCGCAGCTTAAGAAACTAGGGTCTTTAGAATTACGTATGTATGCATTTTCTATTAAAGAAACACACCACCTCATACTTACCTGGTGATGTTGTGCCTCAGATATGCGTAATGTTTGCTTTTTTGATCGACAATGTACACAAGTATGAACCTAGTGAGCCGTTCAAGATGCCTGGCCCTTGGGCAAGTGGTTCAACTTTGGCCGAGTGGTTGAATCGAGTGACGTGCCGACAAACAGAAAGACAGAGAGACAGAAAGACAGACCAAAATATCTCCGTTTAAGTATATTAAGAAAGACTATTGTCTTTAATATTACACCATTTCCCGCTAAAGGGGACCATGAGGCGATGCGAAGCCGGAGCGCTTGCACGATCGCGTTCCGTTGGCGTTCTTTGGGAATGCTACCGACCTCGCGTCGTGGAACGCGAAGAGCAACGCTACGCGCGTCTTGTCTTCCCTCTAGCCTGGCCGTTAATTCTCACAGGTCGAGCGGGGAACGCTGTCGGCAGGCGTGCGAGAGGGGGGCAGCGTAGGAGAGGAGAGAGAGGGGGAGGGGACACGCATGCGCTGGTGCTCATCGCGGCGTTGCGCAGGAGAGATTTTCGGCATGTCTAGCCTGCGTTTCAGAGGAAGAGTGGAAAGGGGAAGTGGAGAGGGGGATGCGGAAGTCGAGAGGGGAGGGGAGAGGGTGAGTGGACAGGGTATGCGCATGAGCAGTAAGGGTGGTCACGCCGCACACCACCACCAGCACCACCACCGGATTGAACTACGCCATAAATTGCTTGGCATCTAAAAACCATTCGCTCCCTGGAGCGGCCGTATTCGCTTAAACCCACGTTTTGTAGAGTTACGCAGGAAGCAATGCAAAAGATTTAGCTGTCAGACTTACTTCTTATAACACTCAACTTTGTTGATATTGCATGCATTGCTTCGCTCTTACGGTGGAACTCCGTAGACTGTTCGCTAGCTAACACTATCCAATCCGAAGCCTGTACTTCCAATCATTCTTATCGTGGTCGAACAAGCGCAGCGCCAGTTTCCCCTCTAGGTTATTGTATACCCTCTCTAGGTTATTGTATGAAACTCTATGGAAGCACCTATGGTAGGGGTTTAAATTACTGAAGGCCAAACTCTATCTGCGCTAAATCCACCCAACCGAGTGACGCGACAATCGACGCAAGCGGCCGTCGCGTGACCAATCGCTTGATCAATGCTCCTTTGCGCAAATCTAGAACGTCTCGTTTGTTGCCCGACCTACCAGCAAATAGCAAGAACCCGGGACAGGATGTATGTGAGTGACGCACTACCAGCACTGCACAGCAAAAATAAATAGCCAAACGTTCACACACGTGGGAAGAAAAAAAAATATGCAAGATTTTCACAAACAAAAGCACAGTTTCACCGCAAGGGCGACGCAATGAATGCGATAGCAACAAATTGTAGTGTTACTCGAAGTGAGGCTGTCAGCTAACTGTTTTGTATCCGATCTCGCGTAACTGCAAAACGCTGGTGTAAGAGAATACGGCCGCTCCAGGGAGAGATGCTCTCCGCAGAGTCACTTCGCGTTGAGAGCGCAGCACGTAGAAGGGTATACGAGCCGGCAGCTATCATGGCTTTCGAGATAGCGCGCACGCCAGCGATCGCGACCGCGCCCTTATATTCAGAGTTCAAAGTGGCTGCTCGCGCGACAACCCCCCCCCCCCTCACCCTCCACCTCGTGCCTTTTCATGGTCGTTAAAGACGGGCGGGGCGTTTGCTGTATGCTTCAACAGCAGGCCTCTCGAGCGGGGTGATGTTATCGCATGCACCCTCCGAGCGACGGAAATGGGCCGGCTCGTTTGATCTCTGCTTCGGCCGCGTTCGTCGCCCCCGCTCGCGCTCTTTTGCCTGCGGTACAACATACAATGCGCGAGGGGATCTTAACAATATGGACTTCATACCGGAAGGACATGACGGCAACGGCGACGGCCAATACCCGTCGAGCCTGTCCATATAATTGCTATCGCAATAATATTTCGTCCCTTTGTACAACAGTACATAGTGCTCTGCATTAGATGCCGCTGTCATCACGCCAGTTTCAGTACAATGTAACCAACACTACAACTTCGTCGCTGAAGTCGTCGCATCAATGGGATTTCGTTTGATAAGCAGCGGGCGCTCTCACCTGGATTTTCCCGCATATTGGGTTCATGCGCTATTTCAACGACTGGCCGGCGTGGTACCTAAGCATGCATGCTCTCACATGCACGCACACGAATACACACACACGCACGTGCATGAGCTGTGACCCTCAGAAATCAAGGACACTCGAAATAGGGGAGTACGTACGTACTCCGCTCGAGCACAATGACCAGTCCGTATATCGTGGTTATGTGCAAAGAGCCAAACAAAACCCTCCTTCTGCCATGATTAGCAGATTGGGGTTCCGAAAGCAGTTTATTTCGGCAATTCATCAGAAAGCGTGACGAAGCGTCGTGCAGGGGAATGGGAGTGAAAGATATAAAGAAACTACCAAGGAGAAGCCCCGACCGTTCTCGAAATAAGCACCCGATATCAAACCAAGCGTTCGCAAAGCAGTTGACGTCCGCCTCCGCTGCTGGAGGTGCTGGATTCATTTCCCAGTTGCGCCAGGCACCCGCCGGACTTTCTAATGTGGAGATAGCCCGACATATTTCTCGGTGTTGTGGGTAGTCCTCTTTAGGAGGTTACCCTTCGGCTCTCTTCTTCCCCTGCCAATCTGCAGTCAAGGCTAAGAGAATAGGTGGGCGAAACACTGCATGAAGCAGGGAATATACAATATCCTGTGAGAAATCGCATGATCCCTGCTTCGCAAAATCTTTCCATCCACTAAGCAGAGCAGACGGACAACGCATGTAGACACCGCGGCCGCCCAGGTGGTACGGGCACATGCCGGCTCCGCGTATATCTCAAAAAGTAGCAGCCGATACGACCTAAACAAGGTAGTAATATAGTCAAGGTCTTCGTACGCAGTCACGTATTTTAGGGCAGCGCATCGCCCCTTTCTAATACCTTCCTCTCCTCAACATCCCCCTCGCTGTTCGAATATATCATGCTACGTGATCGTGGCGAAGATGGGAGGGAAAATGTGCACGACTAGGGCGAGCACTACACTGTGTACTAGACGGCTTCGCAAAATATGTCTAACAATATTTGAGAGGCAGTGGTGCGTAACAGTATAGGTTAGGCGCCATTATAACTTATACATTTGTTGGAGAACACCTGAAATGGCATAATAGAGCTGAGTCTGCAAGGCGGCCTGGTGCCTGCACGGCGATATCTCAATACGACAGAATAACAGCCGCCTTGCCGCAGCTGTGCTATCTTAGAGATTGGCACATTGTCAATTGCGCTATCTTAGGGATTGTCCCAGTCTCCCATTGCACTGTCTCGTGAGCCACTCACCCTTGTAAATCACGAAAGATTCTATAGAAATAATCACGAAAAATGCTATAGAAATACTATTTAAGAGTAATTATTGCTGTAAAAACTTGTGCCGGCCGGGCACCTTATGGGCCCTACGTGGGACCCGGCCGAGTGCGTGATCCCGTCATTTTCCTCACGACCAAATAAAGTTTTCAATTCAATTCAACTGAATTCAATTCATCAAGGCTTGTCTTTGGAAGAGTGAGAATGTCATTGGTAGGTTTTCTTGTTTTTTATATAATTCCGCATAGAGAATACAGCCACGCACCGGCGCATGGATAGCGCACGTCATGCGCACATTCAGGGGCTCGTGTGAATTTCCGGGCGGTCCGAACCACTTAAAAATCTCCCGGCAGTGCACGGTATGCCACTAAATGAACCTCGTTCTCAGTGTGTCGTTTCAGCTATTTGGCTGTAGCGGAAAACGAAGTTTATTTATTAAAAAGTGCTTGAGAAATCGGCTCGTACATCAATATACCACTCGCGCCATGAACGTCCTGATATTGCTATGTGGGTGTGCGCACACCAGGGACCTCTAGGAAGTGTGATATGTTTTTTAAATGCGAAGCATTTCTTAGCGAAACTTTGGCACTTTGAGCGTTTCAATTTACGTATCTGTCTATCTAGCCGCCTATGTCTGCGGGCTCTCATGATCGCGTCCTTAACTTGGTAAAATTTGCATGGGAGGGTAACATGATTTGACGAATATGACTGTCGGGTCATGACATGAATAATGTGAAAATCCTGTCGCGTACGTCGTCAAACCCTTTCCACTAGACACGTGTGGCACATACCCGTTTGCCACGGGCCGCGGTGTACGGGTATGCGCCACAGGTGATTGACAGTTTATATCTACACAGGAATGACGAGAACAGACATTGGTAACTTAAATGCAAGAGCGTTAAGAAAAACCAACATCGGCAGCGTTGACTTGCCGAATGGAAAGAATGAAAATTAGGACCCCAGCAGGAATCGAACTCAAGCATTCTGCGTGGCAATCAGGTATTCTACCACTGAGCCACGCCAGGTCTATAAACTGGTTTGGAAAAACAGCCTACGCAGGCTAATATCGGTGCAACGTCTATTGTGGTTGTGGTGCTTGCTATCTATTTTACAAGAAAGCAATGAGCACTACAATGATACTCCTACGATGTGTACTCCTACGATACAAGCGTCAGATCAGATTAACGTCGGTGGTTCCAGTGTTGGCTTCGCTTTTACAGCACTCTAATAAACACTACATTTGTATTCTAATGATTCAGCAAGCTATATTGAAGCATTGCTCGATCCCGGAGGAATACATTGAAGAAAGTTACATATAATATCCACATCACCGCGCCGTAAAGTGCACTTTGTCCACCAGAATGACGCAGTGTCCTCTTCATTTCTTACGAGGCTGGGCGATGGCCTCATGCTGACCGAGGATGATGCCAGATTGGTTGGCAGCCGCTTTGTAGACTAGGCAACGTAGGCCACATACGCCCAGCTAGTCAACGAATACGACAAGCGCCATCCACTGATGTTGGTCTACGTAGCACTATCCAGACCTACCAGCCTGGACAGCCTATACCTCACCAACGCGAAGGGTGGCTTCAGGTTCCGACATGTCGCCGGCTCTATCCACTCACAATTTGTCGACGAAATGACCGAGGCATCCACGAATTCCAACAGCTCTACTATACCACGTACTTCACTACACATGGACCCCTCGTCACCGCGATCACGACCGCATCCTATAACAAATCATGACCAGCTGCTGGTGCTCACTGATCACGGTGATGATGACCTTGTTCAAGAACTGTCAGGAACTTCTTCCACACATGCACACGGGTTCGTGAAACGTGCGTGCGTTCTCCATCATAAGGGACAAGTATAAGCACTACATATCAACTTACCGCTTGTGGTGTTGGTAATACCCATGTTGCCGTTGGCAGCGTTACCCAACCGTAAACAACTGGTATATATAACGCATATGCCGATCTTCAACGTATATGTGTGGGTATAAAATTTATGCAAATATTTAGCGTCATTTTGTGACGTGTCGCTCAGTAAACAAATTACGCCACAGTCACCTTCTCGCCACATGCTTCGCATAACATCGACTCCCACGGTACGTGGGATTTGCCGAATTTTTTTCCTGCTAGCCTCCTTGATTAATTAGGTAACCAACGCGCATTAAATAAATGAAGGGACATCAATGAACAGGTATTAGTACAAACGTAATAGTACATCCAAAAATTCAGGAGACACTCCCTGCTGGGGAAGTGTCAGATAGTGACTACTATTAATAATTGAATCACCTAATCATCATTAGCCAAAACGAAAACCCATTACCAATCATTTGCTCGGTATTACCCAACAGCGGTTGACATTTACCATTACCTAAGTGAATGCTACCCGACCGTTGCCCTTATTAAAAAGCAGTCGGTAACATTAACCTTTATTTAGCCATCAATAGCCAACTTTCGCTACCACTCGCCGACGTTGGCTGTCATTCATCAACACGAGATAGCACATTAGCCATCATTTAGCGAAGACTAGCTAGCATTTGCCATCATTTAGCCAACACCAGCGTATATGGTTACAATTGCGGCCACTGCATTGCCTTGCTTTTTTTTGTGCGCTGACTGCATGCTGCACATTGTTGTTACTGCACGTGTACGGTCCGATTTTACTTTCTTGCGGCTTCGTGATAAAGTTGCACGTTCGGCCTTATGCAAGGCATTGGATCATCGATTGGCAACTGTACAGTCTACACTTCTTTGTGCGCCATCTGTACATTAAGGTTAATTGTGCCTCTGCGCTCCTTGTGTGGCGCCAAGTCAGCATGGCTGGAGGCAGAGTTCAGCACTATTCAACGAATTTGTGAATCATAAATGATAAAAAATATACTGCATCTTAACAGGAAACCAAGATGGCAGCAAAGCATGCGTGCCTTTAGCGCCAATCACCAGTGTGCATATTTTTTAGAAGACACTGAGATCGGGCTAGTTGGTACTGATCCATATTTTCTATAAGCGCGAAGGACACGTTACACAAACGAAGCACACGGGACAAGCGCTACTTTCAACTAAGGTTTTAATGGGCGGCACACCAAATATATAGGTGTCGCCACCAGAAGGGAAAGGGAGAAAACATAGACAACATAAAAATAACAATCGTACAAAAAGAGATACATGCTATCTTTTGCCGATGATATCGGTGCAATTTCTGTTAAGTTTTTTAACTAAGGCCTTGCTTGCGCATATACTCTTGGCACGTGTTAGCACGTTTGGACCCTTCCCTGCGATAGCATGTACAGTCGACGTCCGATTTCTCGGACGCCCGAAATTCCGGACATGCCTGATTTCCCGGACTCATCTGTGGCACCGTCAAGTTCCCCGTAGAGTCAATGTATTAAAAAGTCCGAAATTCCGGACGCTTATAGCCTTCGCCATCCGATTTCCCGGACTTTTTACTGTTAACCGCCGACCCAAAGTCACCACCGACGCCGCCATTTTGGTTGTTTTCATTTTCATATCCTTGAACCCGCGCATCAGCAGCAACGCCGCACTCATGGCCGCACCGCGCCGCGGTTGCCATAACCTCGAAACCGCACGTGTCAATCCGTTGCCAGCCGTAGCTTAGCCAAGCCAAACCTCACTGTGTTCGTTCACGTGTTTTGTTGTCAGCTGTGCCAGCTCTGGCGGTCGTGTCTGTGGTTGATCGTTTGCTGCTGCGCGCTACCTTCAGTGATCACGTTTCCCGACCTTCATCATCCACCGAATTCCTAGCTGTTTCGTGCTGCGCTTTTCGTCTAGCGGATTCGCCGTTTACAGCAATGGCACCGACTGCTCCTTCGTCTTTGTCCGCGCCTTCGAAGCGCACAAAGCCACCTCGTAGGCTCACGATGACGAACTGCCATCCGCGGACGTTGCCTTCGACGATCTGCGCGCTGGCGGCGTGTTGATTCCAGCCGAGATAACCCTTGAGGGCTTCGCCGACGCTGACAAAGACCTCGAGCTATGTGCGGAGTTGACCGATGACGAAATCATTCATTAAGTTACGGAGGATTCCGATGCCGACACCGAGAACGAAGAGCCAGCTCCTACACAGCCAACGAACACGGAGTTGATGCGAGCACTGATGACACTGTCATTGGTGTACAGCGGCAACATGACGTTGACTGAAATTGAGGCAGATATAATCGCGGGCAAGTGGACCGTGCAAAAGAAAATAAGCGACTTCTTTGCGCCCAAGTGCTGACCTATGAGGTAGGCCACGTCATTTTTTTTTTATAAACGGCTCTTTTCAGAGCCACCTAAACAATGCATTGGCTGAATTGCTATGGGAATCTTGTACTCCGGCTGTGACCCTCTCCGTCAGCGAAAAATACCTACCAAAAATGTGCGTTTTCACGTGCATTCGTTTTTCCGGACTGCCCGATTTTCCGGACGTTTTCGCGGTCCCTTGAGGGTCCGGGAAATCGGACGTCGACTGTATCTCTTTTTGTACGATTGTTATTTTTATGTTGTCTATGTTTTCTCCCTTTCCCTTCTGGTGGCGACACCTATATATTTGGTGTGCCGCCCATTAAAACCTTAGTTGAAAGTAGCGCTTGTCCCGTGTGCTTCGTTTGTGTAACGTGTCCTTCGCGCTTATAGAAAATATGCATATTTTTTAACTGTTGTTTGAAATCACTAAGTCTATCTCCTACTATACTACCGCCCTCTTATGACCGTTTCAGATCAAGAGCCAGGATTGTGCCAACAAGAAAAAGATGGTCCGTGTGAGACCAAAACTGGTGAAGTGTCTCCCATGCCTCATTACTATTACGATATAATAAGCGAGACCTGCAAGGAGTATACAACCTGTTCTGTGTTGGACGATTTCATTGTAAAGAACAATTTTCCCTCGAAGACACTTTGTACTATGCAGTGTGTGTAAGTAGCGTTAAACGGACCGTCACTCTTTCTTCCACTGGGACGTAGTTTTATTGGCATGCACCATTACCATTTCTATACCGTTAATGCCATCTTGTGAGTAAGTTTTAGCCAATGCAAACATAAATCGCGTTCGCCTGCATTATCACTTCAAAAAAGCCACACGATTCCCGTTCATCGAACAATGCCGTAGTCTTGATATTATGCTCAAAACGAATCTGTATTATCAAATTACATATTAAGCATGAACTGTGTGGCTGATTAGCCCTTATTTAGAAAAGTATTCGGTATTGCATGTTGCATCTTAACAGCAGCAACGATATATATCTGCTGTAGGACCTTTAGCTGGAATAAAACTATTCCCAGCGCCACTCATAAACGTTTAGTAGTGACAGTAGCGAATGTCACCTAACATGCAAAAGGTAATCTGTGATCGAGTCCACAAATTATTATGTTGTTGATTATTTCTATAGCATTTAGGCTGCAGCTTTAATTTGCTCAAAATTGACTCTACATTGTAAACTTCTATGTGGGCAAGTTGGCGGTCCCAACAAACTATCTACGTCGTGATGCCGCGAGTATTAAAAGACGAGGGCGCACAAAAATACGCGCTAAGTGATTTGAGCGCCGTGGTGTTGAGTAGTCTAGGACTCCTCTATGCTACGTAGAGTCGTGTGTAAGTTAAAGTGGAAGCTGCCTAAATAATCGACTGATGAAGCACAACTAAAAACACAACGAACAGGGCCATGTGCATCTTCGCGCTCATCGCAATACCTTCAAGTGTGACTCATATATTGCGCCCATTTCATACAGGATAGGAAAAGTAATAAACTTTTGCGAGCATTTAGACGCTAACTTCATCAGAAAGAAAGGTGGTACGTGTGTGATTGATACCGAAGTCTCGTATGATCCTGGGACGCGCTTGCCGAAAGCAAAGATGTAACGGCGGAGATAGTCTTTAATAGTGCGTCTTGTCTCTTGAGTTGCGTTTTCGTGTTCTGTGAGTTTATACACTGCCTGGGATTTCCACGCCGCAAGTTTGTGGTGAGTTTCTGTAACCTATTGCCTAGGGGCGCGGTTTTTTATCAAACTTCACGCGAATGAAGCCGGCTACTGTTTCTCCGGATATCATCCAAGGACAGGTGTCCGTCTTACTTCGCTCATAGCAAACAGCACCGTACTGAAATGGCAGAAAGTTCTGGTAATATTCTGTAATCTGACGGCTCGGAGGCTTTGGTGTGGGACCGCATTTCTTGTGAGAGAGTCTTGCCACTTTACTGCGCGGCTGAAGGAGCTTGCGCACCTGTGTAGTCCAGCTTGGCGGAAGCCGCTGCATAGGCGTCGGTCCTTGTACGCTGGTTCAGAGATGTGTCCTGCTCCAGTCAGGCTGAGAGGTGCCTAAAAGGTGCGGGTGGTTGCTCGCCCGTGTAATCTAGCTTAGTAGGTGCCGCGGCGTCTAACCAAAGCTCCCCTGACCTCCTCGTGGTACGCCACGGGCAACGTGTATTTCCCCAGGATAATACACGGCTAAGTGGGGGAGAGTGCTGGTGCCTGGCGTCGGAGGGTATCAGCATCAGGTTGGAGAGCAACCTTGGTCTCGTACGTCAAGTCTTGGTCTGGAGAGTACGTCAAGTGCGTGGACGCAAAAAGTGGTCCGCACATCACCTTCGGATGGCCCTATTGAGGTTGCCAGTAGCTGCCTTCGGCACGCTGGGAACCAATCTCAGTGGCCCGGTCCTGAACGAATCATGCGCCACTCGCCTGATTGCCTCCGTAGAACACGGGGTAAATGAGACGGAATAAGAAGAAATGAAACGAAATTCGCTACTTTTGAAAAATAGAGGGCCTTTAATTCGTAGACAACCTGGGCGTATGAGGCCCACGTAGTCTAGACTACTAAGCGGCTGTCAATCAATCTGACTTCATGACGCCATCGTCCAGACTCGTAAGAAATGAACAGAACTCTGCGTCGTCCTGGCGGACCGTGGGCATGGCATCAATTAATTGGAATGTCCAAATACCACGTGTCAGATGTTCGTGAGTACGAGCTCCGACCGACAGGCCATTGCATGTGGTGAATGTTACTTACGCTATAGCATTAAAGAGCGCGTTTCGCCGAAATTCAGGTGTCGGCGGCGTTGGTTGTGAGCGAAAAATCATCTTTTCCGTGACCGAAAAATTGAGAAAGATGCATATAAAAACAATAACAAATCTTCGGGTTCGATTGAGAATAGAACCCAGGCCGTCTGCGTGGCAAGCAGGTGTTCTACCACAGAGCAACACGCCATTCCTTGAAACTGATTCAGAAAAAAACACTATATGAATGCCATGTAGGGGAAGGCGTCACCTTAGCGCATGTGATATTGTGTGGCAGAAGCGTTGAATTGCGCCAGCCGTCAAAACATGTGAATTTCGCAACGAGTGTGTGTTTTAAAGGCCAACCCATTACAAACCGTTCCGACATATTTAGTCATCAGCAGCAGCAAAAGCATCAACAAAGTAAACAGCGGCGTAGGATCGCGTGTTGCCTTACGTACGTGTACTGGGCCCCGAGCAACTGCACTTGCAGTAAGCATTCTAGGATAGTTTGAAACAGCCAATATTACGCGCACAGTTGTTAGTTTCCCTACGGCACGGTTGAGGCATGCGCCGAGAACCGAAGCGAGGCTAGCTATTGAGAAAGCGATGCCCACGGGGCCCGATAAAGCTATCGCGTTCTGCTCTTGAAGGCGAAGCTCAAGCGTCATCCAAATTTTTATATGTAATAATCTTTATTGATGTGCACATTTTGACACTACGTTATTTATCAAGGTAGCTAATTATGAATTGTTGTGAGTGTGGATAGCCAACGCTACAACGACATCTCATGTTACACCACAGCTGTTATACACGATAAGTGACAGTGATATCGATTCTCACAATGCATGGGATATGCTGGAAGTTTCAATGTGTACGTTCGTTGTTACTCTGTTGATTGATACTGTGAATCACCTGTGGCGCATGCCCACATAACATGAACTGCGGTATGCGGGTATGTGCCACACATGGCTGAAGGAAAGGATTTCATGACGTACGTGACAGGCGTTTCTTGTTATTCATGTCGTGACCAATGAATCGTGTTTATCATACGCTGACCCCTGCTATGCCAATTTCGTTGTGTTACAAGTTATGGAGACGAGCAGGAGAGCGCCCAGACGTAGGCGGCTAGATAGATGGATAGATAGATACTAGATAGAAACGGCCTAAGTGCCTTAGGTTCACTAAGAAATGCTTCCCATTTAACAAGCCTATATTGAGCGACCTGAGTTCAAGTTGATAACGTATGGATGCCAATATATACTAACGAAACACATATCACCAATGGTGAGAAACGCAATGACGCGTGACAAATCTAGAACAGGAATCTGCACGAAAACCGTGACGATAATAAACGGTAAAGCGCTGAAATTTCATATGAGGAATTTGAATCAGTCTGTCACGAAAAATAATGGTACAGAAGGCAACGTGAAATACTCTTCATTGAGGGTGGTGGTAATCAACCAGTCACTCAACAATGTGGGAGTTAGACACAGCGGAGATGAAATGGTAGAGCGCCCAACCTCAATATGACGTGGGGTGGGGGTGTAGTTTCTTGGTCGATTGCTAGTGCCACCAAAAAAGTACGTGCTCTATTACACAACGTAACTATGCTATGCAGCTGTCCCCAATATCCATTAGAGAAATTATGTATTCCGGTGGGCTATGTCGCTGGTACGTTTTGTGATTATATTTTACCCAGGAATGCCTCATTTGGCACGGTTATGAAAGGGTGGGCCACGACCTTCGTGTAAGCGGTGAAAGCAGGATTCATAGCTTCCTGCAACGGTAAAAATTCTGCTAGGGAAATCACTTGACGAAGAACATGAGCCGAAGTAGGGAAGTTATACCCGTGTCACACGGGCGTTTCGAAGGCCATTGAACCGATGGTCCATTGACTCAACGGGGATGCACGCGCTGCCACACGGGCAGTCTGGAAGGCCATTGAGTCAGTGGCCCATCGAGTCGACGGAGCACTCCACAACTCCATTGAAACTTCGACGGCCATCGAGCGGCGGAAGCGGAAACAGCGTCACTGCGCCCTCTCGTTCCCAGTGTGCTCGTACTCATGATTAGAAAAGGAAAAATTTAACGAGTATGCATTAAAAGTAGTGTGCATTTGGGCGTTGTAACTTATTTACTAAAGTATTTGTGTGATTTCACGCTTCGTTCTGTGACCGCATCCATAGTCGTCAGCAAATTGTTCACGAGCAACAGCTCATTCTCGATGGCGTCGGCTTCCTCTTTCGCCGCTTCGATCCCAGCATCAAGCTGCATGATCGCAGCCGCGTAGAACACCATAGCGGCCTTGTCATCTGTTTCACGGTCACTCACGATGGCGGAACAGGCACGTAATGAAACCAATGAAACGAAATGAATTCACGCAACCGCAAAACCAGGCAAAACTACGTGGTAAACTTCGCAAACCCGGAAAAGTGGCCGGACGGGTAAAGCGGTTATAACGTAGCCACAGTTTCGCTGCTCAGCAAACTTATAACCAACTCTGCTTATAACTAATAATGCACTTATAATTACGTATAAACATTTTTTTTATATTTCAGAACAAGACAACGCACAAATGTGTGCTTTTAAGTGGATTTATTTTAGCTCACTTATGACGACATGAAAACGAAAATAAGATTAGCAGCGCCACAAAATGTTTGCGAGAAACACCTGAATCAGTCAACGGCCGTTGACAACCGTCATGTGGCAACGCGAGAACTCCATCGAGTTCGATGGAGTTGTCGCGTTTCGATGGCCATCGGCTCAATGGCCTTTCAAACATGCCCGTGTGTCACGGGTATTAAGAACATGAATGAGTGGTTTCTTGATCGCAACAACCATTATGAAGGGCTGGGCAAAGATACTTTGAAATTCTCTCGCGATACGATACAAGATACTCAGGAAAGAAGTATTGGAGATACAGATACAAGACACTGCCGCAAAAATTGTATCCCATACGATACTTGGCAATTGTATCTTGAGATACTTCGATACATCCTCAAATTTGTTATTATTGATCCATATAATGTAGCAACAAACGCCTATGCACGAAAATTTCTGCTCAAAATTTCTTAACTGTGACCTATTTTGTTTCACTTGAATGAAATGTCTGTTAGTATCTCAAAAGTTTTGCCCTTTTTGCTCAAAGCACATTACTTTCCTTCCAAAATAACTTATTGGGGTTTGTTTTAGCTTCTTCACAGGAAAACTCTTTGTACACTTCGCTGACAGGGGTACTTGCTTTGCACAGCTTGCCGACCATCTAGCAGGTTGCCATATAATCACAATAACTTCAATAAGAAGCCTTCTCACGACGGCGCAAATACCGGTGTGGACTTGTCCGCAAAAGACAGCTTGCACAATACCGTATATCCGACAGGTGTACAGCAGCAACAACGCTGGTAGCGACATTTATTTTTCTTTTTTTTTTGGGGGGGGGGGGTGGGAGACGCTTGGTGTATACTAGGTGTTTGGGCCATTTCGCTAGTGGCCCGGCCCGCACACATGACCGTCTTCGTCTCATTTGTTTTTATTTTCGAAATAAGTATGTTCGTGAGCTGCACAGACACGACTGGTCTCAAGCATTCCTTTCGTGAGGAACATGTGGTCACGATGTGCTAAGACATAACCGTGGAACAATAACTCTATATTTCAGAATCCGCGTCCAGATATCAGTCATTCTGTACATCGCTATCGATGGTTCTCGAATCCTGACTTTAAATCCCCTTCAGAAATAACCTATATATGAGACAGGGCTGGGCAGTATCGCGATAGTATTTCAGAGATACTTTTGAGTATCTGTATTTTTGTATCGAGATACATTTTAAAAATGTATTTGTATCTCAGTAGTGAAATAATTTTACGATGCATCGTTTGTATCGCAATAATATGAATGACACGGGTACTTCGTTACATTTTTTTTTGTCGGAAATGAGGCGTGTTTCCAAGGGGGGAATGACGTCTTTTTTTTTTTTTTTGTGCCAAGACAAGCAAAGGCTCATCGCCGGTCGCCGACAGAAAGGGCGGCGATGGTTTTCCCTCAAGCACAGAATGGCTATGGTGGCCATTGAATGGCTCAGGTGGTGAAGCTCGCGACGCCACAGACGGCAGAATCGCGAAGGCAGTGTTGTCGGCCTCTGCCGACGAAAGGCGCTGTCTCTCAAGGCCAGTGCAGCGCACCTAATTTTTTTCTGGTGGCGAGCCATTACTTCTTGACCCCCCGCGCGGATACCGCCTTGGAACAGAGGCTTTACAATGCTTCGCGTGCGTTCAGTTCTCAAAGCGGCTGCACTTCCAAAAGCACTTCCCGTAGCTGCGGCGGAAGTGACTAGAAGAAGGCTATCTTTTTCGCGCTTTCAGCCACTCGCCGCGTGTCAGGGTGCGTTCCTAATTGATTAAAAGCGACAAACGGTCTTTTATACCAGGCTCCCCCACCGCCGCAGCCGACTTCGCCTCTTGCGGCTTGTTGAAATTGGTGCTGGTAGCGTCGGTGGCGGTGACAGAATTACTGAAGAGTGATCTTTTCGGCCCAGGCGACGAGTGCTCGCTGTAGTTTCTGATGGGGCGCTCTGAACAGCTGTCGCTGTTTCCACGTCTGTTTAGAGAGCTGGCAGGAGCGACTTGGGAGGGCTTAAACCCTCTCGCCCCCGAAGAACGTGATTTTAGGAAGCCAATGTCTGAATAGTGCTGTATTTACATATTCGGCTTCATTGCGCATAGGTAAATATGGCCGGCCTACATGGGCAGCGGAATCCTCAGCCGTCTGACCCGGCGCCGACCGGGCCAGACGGCTGAGGATTACCAAAATGGGGCCAAACTTCGGCCTCTGCACGGTCAGAACAGCCTCAGGTCAGGGCCGAAGTGTTTCGGTATCTAGATGACCCGAGAAGAGATATCGCCACGCTGCAGGGCTATCCGGCTTGAAGGCGGTATTTATTTACTATAACACGGATTTGTGATTGTCTGCAGCTGTAGAGAGAATTTTTCTCTTTCGCGAGTCTTGCTCTGAGGCCGACCCGACGCTGTCTAGAAGGCAGCCTATTTGAGATGCTCACACAGCAACCTTCTCAGTAAAGCAGATCCTATGTGCAAAATAAATTATTACTTTTTCTCATTTCACTGGTTTTCATTAGTGCTTCGAGTGATTTGCTTAAACTATGCTATTTCTAGCATAGATCATTTTGTTGTCACCAAGTATGTTGATTTCGGTGTCCAATGCTTGTTACTGTTGCTGTGAAATAGTGTACTTTTTGTTGCAATTGATACGTGTTAATATGGCATTATTACTAATTATGTACATTGTAACCCCCACCCGGCAATGTCTTAATGGAGCTGAAAGTAGTGAAATAAATAAATTAAATGAAAGTTTCAATGCGCTGGAACCTTATTTACAACATTATGCTGCACTTATAAATGCGAGGAGTATGAGCGTCCTTGACATAGAAAAAAGTATTCCAGTATCTTTATTGTTGTATCTGTATTCCGGAATACTTCTTTCGTCTTATTGCGAAAGTAGCGCTGAAATATCCCGTTACGGTAAAGAAAAATGTATCTCAGTATCTGTATTTTAGGTTTCCGGTCCATGTATTTTGATATCTGTATTCCGGAATACTTTTTCGAGTATATGTGCCCAGCCCTGATATGAGATATGGGAAAGGCTTCCTTTGAAACGTAATTTTGTTCAAACTCTCTCCCACCATCTTCACTCTCCCGGCCCTTGCAACTAAATTTTGCCACTGCGGCCCGCTGGCTATAAGCTCAGTTTGAGACCCCTGGTGTATACGTAGATGACGTAAAACTGCAATGAATTGTCATATTCTACTTATCTGCTGCCGTAAAGGATTCTTTGTTGAGATACTCACTAACGTGCAATCTTTTTAGCAATTATTCTTCAACGAGAGAACATGTGCAACACAGAAACGTCTTAGACGTATTTAATAGTTCCATAAAGTGTCGTAGGACACCGCCGCTATTCGCGCTATTGCCGCTTACAGCTCCCATTACGTGGCGATTAGTAATGCGAAAAATATTTAAGAAAGCCTAAAACAGGAGAACAAATATAATTAAAATAGAGAGGTGGTTGTGTATCAAACATTCACATTGAATGAGTACAAAAACACAATACAGACGGTGCCCTTAATAGCTTTGAGCATGAAGTATTGTCAACTTACCTGTTGAGACAATATAAAATTCAGTACCTATAAAAAATTGCCTGAAACGGCTCGTTGGGACGCTCATGAGCAAAACAGAGCATTCACAAAAACAAAGTTTCTCGAATCCCTTTCCTAACATCTATAAGGTGGCTCCTAATGATTTCGATTATTATAATGCAAACTCAATTTCGCTATTTTCCTCAGCGGCAAAGCAGAATGTTTTGTACCGTTTACTCAAGGTACGCCCACATAATTATATATTTGTTTTCAAAATCGCCTTGGCAATGTGTAAATGTGTAAACAGTAGTGGAAATAAAGTGGACATAAGAATAACGCAGAGATCTTATTTTGGGAGCGCATTGCAAAAGACATACTTCAGTGACCAGACTGGAAAAACAGTGCAGAGACTTAGGTAATGTAAAGGATGTAAAATGACAGCTAAGAAAGCCCTTTTGATAATAATCAAATTATGGTTTCATACATTCTTTGAATAAATGTAGCAAGAAGTGAAAAATACGGTACGCCAAGGTATTTCCTGTTAGATAAACGCTTGCTCTTTTAGATCTAGCATCAGTACCAGTCGTGCTAACGTTGTTAGATTCTTAGTTGCATATAAGTTAATTCATGGCATGCAAGTCAAACTTACATCCACGAGATCCTTCAAGTCGCTGATATGTAAAATCCACGCGACGCAAAGGAACCCCATTCTTGCACGCCTCACATTTCGTTGCGGAGCAAGACGCAAGACGCAGGAGAATCTTCAATAACGACACCGTAGCAACATCACAATTTGCGCGATAGACGTGGCGCAGAACAGTGGCTAAGAGCAAGTGTCGCGGAATTGGCGCAACTAAAAAGAAAAGAAATCGAGCAAACAAGAGGTACGTGGGCTGGGCGTAGACGTCCGCACGCTTGTCTTCCTCATCTTTTGCCCTCACTGGGGTACTTTGGCGCAAAAATAAAATTTGTCACTGCCCTAAGACTTATTCAGATGGCTTAGTGGCACCAGTACCAGCTTGAGAAGTGGAGCTTGGCCAGCAATGATTGTTTCGCACGGTTGTTTTGCGATAGAAGTATCTTGTATCTTAAGATACACGATACATTATCGAATGTATCGGAAATACAGATACAAAAACTCGTCTTTCTAGAAGTATCGCGATACAGATACAAGATACCCATACAGTATCTAAGATAGTATCTAAGATACATGTATCTTCGATACTGCCCAGCACTGCCGTTATGCTATCAGGAAGTGCATAGTTGCGTGAAAGGATCAGGGACCGAGTTCACAAATTTTTCTCACGTAAGTGCTTCTCGTCCTTGGTCATGTGCCTTCGCTGACGACATATGAGGCATCAAAATTGGCTGAAAATTTCGCTTAAGAACAATTTTAGTGCATCTTTTTTTTTTGTGAATATGAGTCCTGATCAGAAAAGGGAGCTGCCATCATATAGTCGCTATCAAGGACTGACAGCAACGGTGGCGTAGAGATGCAGGTAGCAGCCTAGGGCGGTAGCCGCAGAAACTCAAAGGAACGTAGCCGAATATGACTGGCATAAGCGACATCGCGGCACAAAGTCAATTTGAGCCGTAAGATGCCTGTAGGAGACTCAATGCGGGCAGAGTGAGCGGGAAGAAATCAATGCCAAGAACGACATCGTGTGGGCATGCATCGGGAGCCACAAAGACAGCTGAACTGTTGTGGCCGGCCACAGTAA
Organism: Rhipicephalus sanguineus; assembly: GCF_013339695.2. NCBI lineage: Eukaryota > Metazoa > Arthropoda > Arachnida > Ixodida > Ixodidae > Rhipicephalus > Rhipicephalus sanguineus. The sequence goes on from NC_051186.1 coordinate 2,240,772, forward strand.
CGTGGGCACTGTGTGCATCAAGAACAGGTGCTCAGCTTCTATGAGCTACTCGTACTGTAGGAGACGCAGCAGGTGTAATAACCTTCTTCAAGTGGCATCTAAGCGTAGGACTCTTGGTATGTGAGAGCCTGTGCTGATAAGAGCAGTAATAGTCAATATCGCGAGGACACCGCGTAAGTTGTGCATTTAATTAGTGGTCGTAGAGGTTCTCGTGGTATTATTTATCGTTGCCTAATACAATCAATAATGAATAATATATGTTGAATCTTCAACGCGTCGACAATGCACAGCATATTGCATTTTAACCAGTTTAGATTCGTCCCTCCTCACACGTACTTTTCATCAGCTAATCTCCTAGTTTAGCCCGGTTAAGATGTTACAATTCACTCAAATATTTGAGACATCGAAGCAGCTTTCATTTCCTCAGCCTCGTAATCATAATATCCAAGGCTGCATTTCTGTGCGATGTTCAAAATTTATTAACAATAATTACCCCTGCCCCTTCTATTCGTCAAAGTGTGCTATACATCATTCTTGAAGTTGCATTTCGAGATAATATAGTCTACTTCGCGATTTCCCATCACTTTATTCAAAGAAACGTTTGCTTTGAATGCAGCGGATTTTCCTGGAGACACACAAAAGAAGGAAAACAGCAAAGTATGTATCCGTTTCATTTATTGAGCCTTAGGATAACATTCGGCCTCTGCTCTAAATACTGCAAAGCTTTTCCTATGTTGCCTCTGCAAAAGGTTGCATTCGAAAAAGTCAGTTGTGAGAATTTAGTGCGGTTGTTCTGTCTATGTTTGCGTGTTCAAAAACTACATACTTGAATTATAAACAATTGTAAGATCAACACTTTATAAACAACTATTGTAAGTTATAACCTCAGAATAACTAAAAGCTCCCGCCACAGCCACCGCTCTTCCTCCCACAGAAAATTTGCATAGCGGCCCACCCAATTGCGCTTGCTCATTTTAGTTACGTCAGCAGCTTTCGTCAGTTTCAGGTGAGTGATTTTTCGATAGTTCGTGTGGCTGGTTCGAGGTCGAATATTTCAATGTCCTTGTAAATTCCATCCAAGATTCTGACATCACTGCGCAGCCAAAGTAATATTTTATCTAGGAATGGCGAACTTTTGATTCCTAATATGCCTAATATCTACACTATCATATAAAAGGTACTTACGTTGTGTGTCGAAACCACCTAGCACGAGTCTCTTCCGCAGATTAATGCCAGACGCTCCGCGGTTCTGTGGGTGGAGCTTATATTTATTCTTTGGATGTGACCGACTACAGTGGCCAAGTATATTTAGAGATATTTTGTAGACAGAATGTTCTTGCTTTGCATGAAGTTTCACCATTGTAATGTAGTACACAAGCTGACCTGTCTTTCCCGGTGTCCGTCGAATATAACCTATCGTACAAGTCCAATGAAGAATCAGAATAGTGATCATGTGTGATGCTTACATCCCCAATCACTGCTAGGATTAAGTCTAGGTATGTGCGATTAGCATTTCTACCCCCGCATTCATTCACTCCCCAAGTGGGCATCTGCGCCAGTAGGTGTTTCATTTCTTGCGGCTCCGCAAACAGCAGAACATTGGGATGGCAGCTGTCACCGCCAATTTCAGCCTGATCTCCCATTCTGGCTACGTCATCGAATTAAGAGAGTGCCACAGAAACCAGCTAGAAACCTAATTTCACTTTAGATCTACGCCGCACAAAATGCCGGCTTTAACCTTTGAGGCGTAGTTTACCAGAACATTACAACGCTCCACATGCTATATCCATGAGCCGTAAAGTTTGTGGATAGGTGGAGGTCACTGGCTCGTCTAAAGATCATGGGACCGAATTTTATGCTATCTATACGTGGCGTATACGTCGCCTAAAACAGACTGCGTTGATCGGGATAACATTTGTGGCGTTTGGCTTCATGTTGCGGGCAGTTGTCTGGAAAAAGAGCGACTCGCAATGAAGGCACTGCTTGGCGTGTGATTGAATTCTGATTGTACCTTTACGTGGCTATCATGTGGTTAAAAGGACTCCCATCTTCTTTGCCGGTTATGCCATTGTGCATGCTATAGTCACCGCTTTCAAATGTTCACGGACTAAGCAATACCGCCCTCCCCAGCTTCATCAGTAAGTAGAGCTTAAGAGCCTTCCGTGCTCCTCCTTTCCCTTCCGCAGCACACCCCGCCCCCCGGCAAATACGCCTACTAAATAGCCACCTTAACCAAAACCATAGTCCGTCAGGCTTACCCTTCCAAATGTTTTCAGAAGTCTAGCCGCTGCTACGTATGATTTAATTCTTCTTATATCATGAAATCACTTCACCAAAGATTCGTTCCGCATTCTGCAGGTTCGCGTGCCGTCATTACAAAATGACACTGGCGAGCAAGCACTTTGCGAAAGAGGACGCTGACATGATTTAGTCGTGCGAGCGGACTGGGTATATGTTTCAGCTTTATAAAAATTGCACAACGTGTAAAAGGAGTCTAAATTAAGCCGTTTTGCGTGAAATTATTGTGTTCTCACCACGAGGATTGCCATTGTGGAGTACTGTGGACTAAGTTCGACAATCTGGGGTTCTTAAGACATAAGCACATACCTCTTTCTCATTTTGGATTGATTGATAGCTGAATTCTCTGCGTATGCTGGCAATAAACTGATGTGAGTACCACAACGCTAAATTACGCTCTGCAATGTAGACACACTCCTTCAGTGGGGCCTTGAAAATTTTACCACCCAATAGAATAAAGATAAGACTCACTTGCAGATGTGTGCCATATTTTAAACCAGCCACTACATGGTCGCATTGGACCCGAAGGTCGCGGGATCGAATCCCGGCCGCGGCGGCTGCATTTTCGATGGAGGCGAAAATGTTTGAGGCCCGTGTACTTAGATTTAGGTGCACGTTAAAGAACCCCAGGTGGTCGAAATTTCCGGAGCCCTCCACTACGGCGTCTCTCATAATCATATCGTGGTTTTGGGACGTTAAACCCCAGATATTATATTATTATGGTCGCATTGGTCCTGCAATGCGGTTGAGGCGACAGACGCAGAAATTTATTAAGTACGTTGGCCCGCAGCTGCATGTAATATATAGGATTTCGGTAATCCACTAATGCGTTTCTTTTATGAATTACCCTTGGACATCGTTCTTAGTGATAATTTAAACTACAGTACAATTACAAGGTACCATGCCACAGCGCCGGGTCCAATCACGAGGCATTTAAATATATGTTATGCATTATCAGACAGAATGTTAGCAGAATTTTTAAATTCACGATGTAAATGTGTCTCATGTTAATTCTTTGTGTCGTTTTGGTTCTTTTCAGTACAAACACGAAGCCTTCTCCAGGTAAATATGCACATCCTTGGCTATGATACACCGGTGCTGCCCGTTCAGCACTCAGAAAACAGCGGTGGTCAGCGCCGTTGTGGGAACAGTGGAAACCATTGCGTAGTACAAGTTAGTGCAATGTAAACTGCACAACCGAAAGTGCTCGGGCCAGTCTAGACCCCCCGCGTTCGGTTGTGCTCCAACACTGTCTCTGAAGTAGTAAGGCTTAGAACTCTTCTCTCCCCTTTATACGAAACACGAATGAAGGAAGCTCGATCACAAGGTCAGCCCTAAAAAGATCGGCTGTTCGTGTGAAGCGCTGCAACTCACACGTGCAGCAACAACAGTGTAATATCTAACTTATCAATTCCAAGTACGTACTCTGGGGATTAAATTCTGCTTACCACAAAAATCATGATGAACTTCAGTTACCACTAATGCTATGAGGTCACGTAACTGGGTTCGAAGCCCTTAAAATTTTCGCTTGTAATCTCGCATCCACACTCGTTCCTTATGAACAAGACTTTCTCATCAGCGAATTCGAAGGCATTCAGTTTATGGCGCTCTTGCATAATGAATACATACGAACTCCTAAAACCTTCTAGCTACTGATAAGAAATGAATTATTAACGCGGCCATAAATGATTTTCTATATCTGCACGACCCACATCATGTTCGCGGCTGAGAAATGAATTAGGAATTGTGTAAAACGTACGGTCGCACGTGCACCGTTGCTGTACACAAGATGGTTTACAAACTTCATTGCTTCTAGTATCCTATGTAAGCAGGAGCGCAGAGACACATGCATATATATATATATATATATATATATATATATATATATATATATATATATATATATATATATATATATATATATATATATATATGTATATATATATAGCCAGGTTTTTTTTATGATTTCAGGTATAAGCCGACGCGTGCCCTATACCTTAAAGATCATAAAAACAAATTAAACAAGCTATAGCTTAGTAATGGCGTGAATTATTGCGTAAGACCATGTATCTTAATTATCAGAAGCCAATCACGACGCCCTAGAACAGCTCTGCAGGTCATTGACTTCCTTATAATTCTGCCCCATTGGACGGTGAAGCGGTCCAAGGGGTTAGTGGCGTTCCATAATTTTAGCACTATTGCTATTTTTGAAGTTATATACAGCAGTGTTACTAAAAGAAGTGGCAAGCAGTTGCATGACTTGCAATATTTGCTACGAAAAGGCCCCCGCTGGAATCCTGCGCCAACGTGCTATGCAGTGCAGTCCAGGCAAAGGAAAACTTCGTACGGCCTTGCGGTTGTTCAGTTAGAAATCTTGTTTGCTCGCTTAACACAAAAACAACTCATTTCAAACTTCCTGTACGTCATACCCACAAAGCATACTACAAAACGATGTAAAAGTCATATTTTTACTTGCAGCGCTACATTGTGAAAATGAAGCCGCAATATGGGTCAAAACGCTATTTTTCTCAAAGTTGTCACAACATTGTGGCAACGTTTCTTCTTCTTTCGATCCCGCAGTATTTTTATCACTTACGATAGGAACCCACAAAGCCCTCAATGTGAATATATTACTCGAGGAAAAAATCGGTGCTTTTTTGTAAGAAATGCTAAACATGCAGGATCTTGCGACTTTTCGTCAAGGCCAAAAATAATCAAAGTTGAAACAAAAATGAATAAACAATCATAGTCATGAAAGAATAGCTCCTTGATATTAATTAAAAAAGTGTTTCCTAGTAATGGCTCAAACCAGTAATTTTATATAAATTATTATGTACGACACAGTTTCACTTCCGTGCCCCAAGTTCGAAGCGCCCTCTAGGCAACACAAATTTTTTTCCCGAAATATAACGTCTCAATAACTACTTCTGACACTCACACATACCAGTCCACTTTATTTCAGCATGATCGGAAATGGTCGAAAACTTACCAGGTACACTTGATATGAAAATGGAATGACCCATAATATATATATATATATATATATATATATATATATATATATATATATATATATGTATATATATATATATATATATATATATATATATATATATATATATATATATATATATATATATATATATATATATATATATATATATATATATATATATATATAAGGCTTTAAGCGGAAGAGTAACTTCGGTTGCCGTAAGGATATAAGTACTAATGTAGCTGCGCCTTCATAAAGACAACTGTTTATTTAGTCGACGTTTCGACGGGAGCCCCGTCTTCTTCAAGACATAACATAACAATATTTACAGCGTGTGTGTGTGTCCTCTTATAACATGTTAACAGTGGAGGGGAAATGACGGAAAGGAAGGGAAACAGGAACGTAACTAGGGAGGGAAAAAAAGGAAAAACCATCAAGAGGGTCAGTAAAAAGGATTTTGCTTAAGGCGAACATTGTGTTAGTTTAGGAAGCGACAACAATAGAGCCTCCGCACCCTCACCTTCCCCTAAACGGACAATGACCCCGCGCGTCTGGTATTGCACCTTCTGGTATAAGGCCACGGGTGGCACTTTTGACGTCCTTCTGCGACGTTTACCGTGTTAAGGGAATTGGTGGGGTGGGGACTGAGGGCTTTCAGCGCATGCTTTTACGTGTTGGCGTGGGTGTAAGATCTGAAGGGGCCGGTAGTGTTGCCGCGTTGTCAATATTCATTAGGCGCATTGGCTCTTTTTGGTTGAGAAAAAGAAGCAGGAGAAGAGAAAGGTTGTAAAAGAAAAAGACGGATTAAAAGATTGTTAGTGTAGTGACACTTAAAGTACAGTGCTAATATACGACGTACACTACAGTGTACGACGTTCGGCATCACTTATCTGTGCATGCCGGCTGTAGCTGAAGTGGCATATAAATCCAGGTTAGGAGACGCATAAGCTAACAGCTGCAGCAAGAGCGGTATCATTCAAAATAATATTATTCTAGCAATGGACGGCAAGGGGTCAGGGACTGATTAGAGAATGGCGTTTGCCCATTTTAATGAGTGTAATGCGGAAAGGATGCCAGGGTATTCATTTATTCCGTTTTTATCGCGTTGAATTTGTAGACAAAGTAAGGTCCACGTTGTTCCCGTTCTCTGGTTGTTCGAAAATTGTTTTCCAAGAGTGAACCCTGATACCGTCAGAGTTGTGACCTTTCAATGCGACATGTTTAGAAAATGGAAGGCCGGGTGAGGAACGTACATGTTATCGATAGTTGTGGAACCTAATTCTCACAGGCGTGTCTGTCTGGTCTAAGCATTGCATGTTACACATCCCACATTCCAAAAGGTATATGACTTTGCTTGAGTCGCAGTCGAGTGCACCACTTATCCTGTGCTACAAACTTGAGTGTGTGCTTTCCGCCACCGTTGTTGTCTGCATGTGTTTGCATACTTTGCATATCCCTTTTCCGCGAGAGCGACACCCGATTTGAGGCTTTTTACCTATCTTTCAATTTATGGAATGATCCCTGATACTACTTGGCCGCCTGTATACCACACCCGGAGGGGAAGTGAAAATTTTGGATAGTCACTTGCTCTGTTCCAATATGTTAAAGTGTTTTTTTTTTGAGATCCTAAAAATGTTCAGCGCGTTGTTTGTGAAAGTTAATGCAAGATTTTTCTTGCACTGCTGATCGGTATCTTTTTGTTGGTGTAGTAGAGTCTGGCGCTCCAGATTTGCCGCTTTTTTGATCGCGTCATCAATGATAGCTGGTGGGTATTGTTGATGGAGGAGTACATCTCGCATACGTGTGGTGTTTTTGCTGAACTCCTCAGTGCTAGCGCAGACTCTTTTTATTCTGTGTGCTTTGAATCTGTGTGGATCTTCTAGAGCGTGACTTCGCGCTCTGGAAGATTCAATATAATAATAATCTTAACCGAAGCTCTCTCTCTTTTCTATTTCGCTTTTTTTTCGGATATCGCCAGGAGCACGCTGTCCGGCATGCAGCATCCTCACGCGTGGAGCTGGTCGCTGGTCACGCAATGTACCGAGCACAGTGCACAGTTCGCTAGTTCGAGCCTCTGCTGCGCGCTCGATGATGCTGCCCCTGCGCCGGAATACTTCCTTTTTCGTTACAATATATATATATATATATATATATATATATATATATATATATATATATATATATATATATATATATATATATATATATATATATATTTCCCGGCTGTTCCATCGTTTTCCGTAGCTCCCATAGAATCCCATGTATTGGGAATCCCGCTGTTGCGTCGCAACTGCGGGACAATTCTCGTATGATACGTCGCGAAGTGCCCTCCGAGCCGGCTAAGCGGCCATGTTGACTTCTGACGCACCGTGGCCTGGCTTGACCGTCAGCTTAGCGGCATGAGTGGCGCAATCGACACGCATAGCGCATTTTTGGTTGTCGCGGACAAAAGCGTAGCCTTCGAGATTCGTATTGCAACGACGGCGTGTATGACGTAATTGGTTTTACACTTCTTTTTAGCGTTTCAGAAAGTAAGACCTTAAAGATTGGCGCTTGTTTCTGTTTTACAGTATCATTACTTGTCGTAGGAGTTCGTGCGGTTAGCGGCAGGAATCGTGCTGCTGGTCGTGTTTCGTGCGCTTAGTTATTTCACGCCTAACACTACTGGTGTAAAAAGAATCGCATACGTTAATTACGTTTCTAGGGATGACACCGTAATCGGCTCCTCGTTTCCATCTGCCGGCTAGATCGCGGTTGAGTGCGCCAATGCGTGCCCCAGTGATGAAGTTTAGGAGTTGGTGGAGGAGGGTTAATTCTCCTTTGCGATCGCTTTTGGGGCTACTTTCATCTTCTCTAGGCGTTCAATCGTCTACAACATGTGTCGGTGGTCCGGTGCTATTCCAAGAGTGCTACACTATCCCTCGGAAGCGCCGACGCATCTGGTGATAATCTGGCCAAGGCATCGCCAAAGGTGATTTGCCAGGTGTCAGACGTGCTGGCACCTCATACATTAAGGACAGAGGGTACGGTAATTTTTTTTACACCGAAAGCTGTTATGAGATCATTTCAGCGGCCGTTTTTGGCGCCGTAGTTGTCCGTGGCTGCGGCCGGCTGCCGCCGCCGGTGTCCGTAAAGACTATCGCTCGAAATAAGACAAAAAAGACGAAATAGAAGAAAATTCCAGGATGGAACGAGGTTCGAACCTAGGCCCTCTGCGTGGGAGCCTAGTATTCAACCTCTGAGCCATGCCGGTGCTTGAAAATACTTTGCAAAAAGACCCTATACAGGCTTCATATCGGGAAGGAACCACAATAACATATGCAATATAGCGTGGTAAAAGAGTAAAATAAGCACCAAGCGTAACACAACGCGAATTGTGTAAGCAGGCGTCACACAATGCGAATTGCGCAACGAGTAGGTTGTTGAATGCTTCCAACCCATTACAAAGGGCTCTGCCATATAATTCTTCATCGTCATCAGGCACAGCATCAATAAAGTGCGCATAATGCCTTATATGGGTTTAGCAGGTACCAATGCTCTCCGCAGAATGACGAAAAATGGCACAGTGCCTGCTGCGCTACTTTTCAAAAATTACAATGATTTATAGCGTAGTGGGTTCCTCGCAAGTGCACTTGTATTGGTTGCCAAGGAAGCCCATAAGCGCATGATCCACTTCCTCGGGGTCTCAGTAAAATTACAATGATTTATAGCGTAGTGGGTTCCTCGCAAGTGAACTTGTATTGGTTGCCAAGGAAGCCCATAAGCGCATGATCCATTTCCTCGGGGTCTCAATAAAGTTCTTCGCCCCCCCCCCCCTCCCTCTCTCTTACGTCAACGTATCTTATACAGCATGGCCGGAGAGGGAAATGGGGACCGGGCTTCACCCAATGCAAATTACATAGCTGGTGGGCCGTTCAAAGCTTCCAACCCATTACAAAGGGCTGAGCCATAATTCTTCATCGTCATCAGTCGTCGCGTCAACAAAGTGCACATAATGCCCTACAGACGTGTAGCTGGTGCCTCGCCTCTCCGCAGAATGACGAATAATGGCTTAGTAGGTGCTTCCAAACTTCACAAAAATTGTGATTTATGGCGTAGTGGGTACCTTTCTAATGTACTTGTATTGTAGCCCCAAGAGAGCTTACAACGGGCTCTAGAAACGCCGCTCTTCCAGCTTTCGCCGTGACTGTGCTGCGGTTTCAGCGCAGGCCTGGCATTTTTTTTTCGAAATTTAGTTTTTTTGCTTCTTTGGAATGTTAAGGCCTTCTTTAACAATACTCAGTGCCCCACACATTTTTACGCGTTATGATTGAGCCAAAGGACAAGGTTTTTGAGACCAACTGACGAGCAGCCAAGCCCCCTTTCCTCACACCGTGCATAACCTGAGCTTTCTGCCTTCAGTGAATATTTTTAAATTAAAACTGGTAGTTTCTCTGAGCTGAGTAGGTCTTAAAAAAGTATTCCGGCCTCTGAAAGGCACTTCATGCCATTATTTTGAACATTTGTGGCATTTACTGAGTTCACTTAGCTTGCGTGCGTGAGACGCGCATCGGGATGCGATTCTAGGTGCTTATTTTGAGTTTAGTTGCGCCTTGGTTTATTTTGTTGCGGCGGCAAACGCTATTCTTGTGTTTACAAATGTTTTACAAACTGTTTAGAAAGCGCAGTATAATTGCAAATCGGCACGCTTTGGCTACTAATAGAAACTAGACCGGGAGCCCTCGTGCGAGCACTTCAGCAACTGAGCTTTGTCCTCATTCCGCGTCGCCGCAGGGACAAAATGGTACCATCATCAGCCTGTCTACGCCCACTGCAGGGCAAAGGCCTCTCCCATGTTCCGCCAGTCAACCCGGTCCTATGATTTCTGCTGCCACGTTATACCTACAAACTTAATCTCATCTACCCACCTAATTTTCTGTCTCCCCCTCACATGTTTGCCATCTCTTGGAATCCAGTCAGTTACCCTTAATGACCACCGGTTATCCTGCCGACGTGCTACGTGCCCGGCCCATATCCATTTCTTCTTCTGGATTTCAACTATGATATCCTTAACTCCCGTTTGTTCCCTGACCCACTCTGCTCCCTTCCTGTCTGTTAAGGTTAGACTTATCATTTTCCTTTCCATCGCTCGTTGCGTCGTCCTCAATTTAAGTTGAAGCCTCTTTGTAAGTCTCCAGGTTTCTGCTCCGTAGGTAAGTACTGGTATGGATGGTGGAACTTTATTAAATATAGTCCTGAGAGACGCGACTAGCGCGCAGTGGGCTTCTCCCACGTTGGGACGAGCAGGCTTAGCCTGACCGCCGCATCGTGGGCTCTCTGGACGGCCCAAAGCTGATCCCCCTTGTTGGGGCTTCTGATGGCGGAGCTCCACTTGGCTGGGTCGGCTTGTTCACTGCCCAGTAACGAGGGGCATCGCCAGAGCATATGCTCTAAGTTAGCTATTTTCCCCACAAAGGGGACACGAGCTGCTAGTGTAAGTATCCGGGTAAATTTTGTGAAATAAGGCCAGTAAGATGCAGCTGTTATATACCTTCCTCTTGAGGGATAGTGGTAGACTGCCATTCATGATTTGAGAATGCTTGCCGAATGAGCCCCATCCCATCCTTATTCTTCTAGTTCTTTCACTCTCGTGGTTCGGCTCCGCGGTTACTACCTGTCCTAAGTAGACGTACTCCTCTACAACTTCCAGTGTCTCGCCACAGGCTTCGTCGATGCCCTGATTCCGCAGTTCCTGCATGACTGCTGATGTCTACACCGAATCAAATGCCTTCTCGTAATCTATGAAGGCTATGTATAGGGGTTGGTTGTATTCCGCGCATTTCGCTATCACCTGATTGATAGTATGAATATGATCTATTGTTGAGAAGCCTGTACGAAATCCTGCCTGGTCCTTTGGTTGATTGAATTCTAATATCGTATTAATTCTGTTAACAATTACTTTTGTAAATAGCTTGTAGACAACGGACAGTAGGCTCATGGGCCTGTAATTTTTCAGGTCTTTGACGTCCCCTTTCTTATAGATCAAGACGACGTTGGCAATCTTCCAAGATTCTGGTATCCTCCCCGTTGAGAGACACTTCCTATAGAAGGTGGCTAGTTTTTCTGTCATATTCTCTCCGCCGTCTTTCAACAGGTCTGATGTTACCTGATCCTCGCCAGCGGCTTTGCCTCTTTGCATCACCTTTAGGGCGTTCTTTACTTCTCCTGTCATACTGGTGGGATGTCAGATTCCTCTGGGCTATTACTGCTTCTTACGTTATCATCCTTACTGTCTCGGCTGCCGTACAGATCTCTGTAGAACTCTTCTGCTACCTCAACTATTCTATCCATATTGGTTGTGACCTTGCCTTCCTTGTCCCTTAATGCATACTTCTGATTTTGCCTATGCACAGTTTTGTCTTCACAGCTTTGAGGCTTTTTCCGTTCTTTAGAGCATGCTCAATTCTCTCCATATTATACTTTCTTATGTCGGCTACTTTACGCCTACTGATTAACTTCGAAAGCTCCGCCAGCTCTATTATGTCTGTTGCATTAGTGGCTTGACGTTTCTTAATGAGGTTTTTCATCTCTTGGGATAGCTTACCAGTGTCCTGTCTAACGACTGTACCCCCGACTTCCACTGCACACTCCTTAATGATACTAGTCAGATTATCATTCATTGCGTCAACGCTAAGGTCGGTTTCCTCAGTTAATGCCGCGTACCTGTTCCGAAGTAAAACTCTGAATTCCTGTACTTTCCCTCTCAGAGCTAGTTCATTAATCGGCTTCTTGCGTATCAGTGTCTGCCGTTCCTTCCTCAAGTCTAGTTGAATTCTAGATATTACCATTCTATGGTCACTGAATCGGATCTTGTTAACTACCCAAGGGATACAACGTGCTCAGCAGGAGGTAGGCCCGAGGCACGTGGCCGCTCAAAAAATGGCCGGCCCGACTTTGGCAAGTTAGTTCGCGTCGATGTCGTTTTTTTTTTTGCAAGTGGCCGGGCTGTTTGCCGACCATCGGCAGATGGTCGGCCAACGGCGTCGGGCCGACGTCGATGACTTGGCAGTGCCACGGCCGCTACATAAAAAAACAATATGTAGCGGCCGTGGCAGTGCCTACCTCGGGCATTACGTGGCCCGAGCAATTGCCAACAATGGCAGAAGCACGGGCAATGCTTTTTTGCCGTTATTCGCCGCTAAATGTTCTGAATTTAATTCATGCAATTATATATTATTTCGACCGCAGAGAAAGTGTTTTTTGGGATAAGCAATATTCAATCCACTATGGCTTTTTATTACGCAGTGCTTGACGCAAACGAAAAGAATTGAAAACATTTTTGCTGAATTAATGCTTCAAATGATGAGAAGTAATAATAACGAAATAAATTTGCACAAATACGCTTGTTTGCATTGTTAAAGCCAACTAAGCCCAATTGTACTTCAGTGTAGACATCGTGGCCCTAAAATTGACAAATACAGCTGCTGCTGACGCTGTATGAAATATTGGTACCCACCCACGCAAGCGCTTCGATCAATAAAATATCAGACAGATACAAGTATAAGTTTAGGGATCACTAACGAATTTTTTAACGACATTAGTCAAAACAAATGTCCTTCGGTCGAGGTGCATTGCGTGGTGTCGTGGTGACTCTACATTGATGTCGTCTTCCGTTTCTGTCGCCTCCTCTTACGACCGCCGTCACCGTCACTCGCGCCATTGAGCCACCTTTTCACGACTTTTCCTACAGTGGACCGGGATGGTTCCGAGAAGCTGCTCAGAGCGGACACTGCAACAATAATCAATGTAATCGAACAAATTGTGAACCAATAATTTCGATAAGAATACAAACAGTTTTCTGACGAGAAAAGGACTGCTGCACAAGCATACTAAAGCGCTTTTAATACATAAATGACACTGCTATTTTGCAAGATCCTCGACAGAGATATCTAGTTGTTAATAATCTAAGTACCACTCTGTCGTGACGAACACACACTGCACGCATATATGCGTAATTTTTCCAGGTAATCAGGGCACCTACGTCACAAGTTACGTAATTTTATTAACGATATTCGTAAACTATCTTACCTAACGCTCGTTCGACCTCAGCTTAACTTAGTTGACTTAAATTTTAATGTTCCGGTGCACGAGATGTAGCCTGCCGTGTCACATGTGAATTGCATGTATATGTGAATTAGTTCTGTGCCGATCAGAGATTATAAAACTTTTCATTTTATTTCATGTCAGTTGGTATTGACTGCTTTTTTCAATATTGAAGCAATCCAGAGGGGCGCCCAAGGGGCGGACGCCGCCGCCGAAAAACGACGTAGTCGACGATGCGACCAAAGATTGCGATGCGAGCCGTTAGCATGTGAGGCAGGAGAGGAAAGTCTCTCGCCGGAAAGCGACAGTGAAGAACAAGCGCGCCCATAGAGGAAGGGAAACTACGTAGAATTGACACTGCCATTAAGCCATGCGGCCGGTTTTGGTTCCGTGCGTGCGCAGTTTTCCTACGTCCGTCATTATTTTCTTTGTCTTGTTTTCTTATCACTACAGCCGGTCTCTGGGCTACATTTCTGAATGGCCAATGTGAGATTCTTTTTTTTATCATGAGAATACACGAGATTGCAAGAATTATTCACGAGCCGTCATTGTAGCTCCCTATAGGCAACGCGCAATTCCGGAAATTAGACGGAAGACGCCTTGTGATGTTTATTTGCCACGGTAAAAAAAAAGCGAGAAAAAAACACACAGTAAATATTTTTTCAATGCAACCTGCCCTCTTGCGTTGTAGCCGCACCAAAGTACAGAGTGGTTGTTACCCCGCGAAGCTCCACTGGTCTGCGTCAGCTGAACAAAAAATCGAAATGGGAAAACTACGAAGAGACGCGAAAGGGCACAACCGTTTAACGCGTTGAATTAGAAATAATCGCAGTTTTCTTTTAAGAACCTCAACATTGCACTGTGAGGACTGCTCTATGCTCTCATGATATAAAGCGTTACATTTCACTCTATGCGCCTTCAAACCCACGCGCACACATATCCGGCATCCGTGATAGAATGCCACGTTGTATACAGCCCCAACCGGCACATTATCACAGATGAAAACGTTTTACAAGAGCTCGAAATAAATTCCCGAGGCTAGACCTTTTTCCATCGTGCCGAAGCGAGAATTTTCGAGGTACGCGGTACTTACCTTCGCACTTCTGCAAGTTATCTTGCGCCAGGCGTTTTAAAAACGTGAGCAACGCACGTTATCGCTTGATTGCTTCAAACGCTTCTTGCGTTTTCAGCACGCTAGTCCATTTGTTTACACCCAACTATCGCCATCTGATAACTCCAGTGCCAAAAGAAATGCGCATCTGGGGATATGAAAATCGTCACGAACGTTTCATAAGTTTACGTCGAAGCGCCCGATTCCTAGCTATGGCGCAGTTACAACATCCAACGTAGCCTAAGCCTTACTACGCATTAGCGTGGGCAACAACCTTACTACGCAGTACATCGAGGAACACAAAAGTGAGGGTTCTCACCTTGCTGTCGACATCTGCAGCAGTCCACACAGTATTGCCGTGCTGAAAAGCGCCGCTGTCACACAAGATATCGCTCAATACCACGACTTTTCGGAGTGAATAAGCAAAAACAGATGCCGCCGAAACGCGCATGAGAGCGGCCCTGCTTTCAATAAGCGCCATAGCTGATCTGGCGATGACGTCGTATCGCCGGTGTCGTTTGGTGGCGGAATGTACTACTTTCATGAATTTTCAACTTAACGCGTAAGAAAATGTCTTCACACGTGGAGGAAACAAATAAATCAAAGCGAACAAGCTATACATTTATGTTCACAACTTTTTTTTTCTTGCGCTACTTGCGCAATTATCGCGTCATATCAAGGTTCCTGTGATATGACGCGAAGATCTCGAAGGGAGAGAAGGTGGCAGGGTACGCTCGATCAGCTTATCGCTTGTCCCGTTTCGTTTTCCCGCCCGCCGAAATGTTTCAGTGCGGGTGGGTCGACGCAGTTCGACGAGGACACTCGCCCTCTTGCGTTCACACAGCGGTGAATGCGCACCGCGCTCGCCGAGCAGAAGCGAGTATCGAATTTCTTTCCCGTGCTGACCGAGAAATGGCGGAAAAACGCAGAGTGTTCCCTCCCGGGAAAACAAAACAACAGCAGACACTCACTTGCTCCTAGCCAAGTGAAAAGGCCCGAAACTTTAAAAGCGGTTGCTATACATTTTCTCCGCGAATAATCTTTAGCCATCAAGCAAATGCACAATGGATTCGGAAGTAGGTAATATTATACATAGAGTAAATATATTTGATGTTTTGCCGTAAAACAGAAAGGAGAACTAGAGTTCGTTGTGAAGATGTTCCAGCCCTCTATACGAGCACAACACAAAAAGGATACGTATAGCCAGAGCAGGAGATTGTCACAATGTAGAAGAATTGATGCCTGGGCAAGTTGGAATTTGTCCCTTGTTTTTGCGCCGCCCGTTTCGAACGTCCATGTCACAATGTATTTGATGTTTCCGTATATTGAATGGTGAATGAGGAGTGCGATACATATGGCGTTCAGGTAAAAAAGAGCGCACGCTATGCATGCACGGAGGAAGAAAATACGCCACGCAGACATAATTGGCATTCGAAGCAATCATTGACGCTTCTATTATTCGTAAAGTCGGCCCAACACATGGCCTCTAAGATGCAGGTTATTTGCTTACTATATTTGTGCGCCTGCGCTGCAATAACTTTCCCACGTTGCAATGAACGCGCGCCCTGCAGAGGGGATCAAGTTACGGGCCGATACTCGTTGCTTCAATTCTGTCGTGTAGAAAAGCGGCTGCTGCTCCTTGTCTCGTTGGTAGCAAGTCCAGCATGAGTGACGCTGGGGGTGAAACTGATTGCTTGGTGTTGTTTTGCAGCCCCCGTCTGAGATGGTTACTGTGCTTTGGATGTCCAGGGTCACCATATGTTTCTGACCGTTCGAGGAGTTTGTCAGAATATTAATATTAACGCAAATGTGTTTCCTGCTATGCTCTCGACGCACGAAAAGCATGGCATAGTGCCATGAAATATACTTGTGCACTACAAATTCGTTTGGTATATGAAGTATGCATCTTCTGAGAAACGGAGGACGTGCTATGTGCTCTATGCGCGGGAACTTCATTACCACGTTGCCATTACTAGGTCATAGGCCAAGACGGATGAATAGGCGGACTTTCCGGGCGGCAAGGGAGGCGCTGGCCCCCCCAAACTGAGCGTTTCGTCCCGCTGTTCCTTCTTTGAAATCGTGCTGAAAAATATTCGTGGCTAAAAAAACAAGACTAAGCTTTGGGGCCCACTATGCGTTTAGCATTTGTTTTAGGAACCAATGATTCTCACGCCTGATTCCATGTGATCCATGTTGCAAAGTTTAAACCAGAGAGACCTTTACTTTTGCAACACCGTGATCGCATGCCCGCGCCTGTGAGCGCTGCAGAGAAGGCGAAACTATGGCGGCCGCGAAGCGAAATAAAGAACAAAAAAACAAAGAAACGGTAGTCCGCAAGCGCGCTCGGCCACTAAGGCTCGCCCGACATACACACCAGGGGCGTAGCCAAGGGGGGGGAGGGGGGGGTTGGGGGGTTCAAACCCCCCCCCCCCGAAATTTTTCAGTTTTGCTTGTGTATATATACACGCACGCATACAAACGCACGCACGAACATACATAATGTATAGCTGAACACCCCCCCCCCCGAAAAAAATTTCTGGCTACACCCCTGGTACACACGACCTCTCCGGCCGACCAATAACGGCGCGCTCGGTGCTACACCGGCCTGCTACCTCGTTCCAGCGTCGGCGGCCAAGCTAGTGCCGGTGCAGTGAGCCATATGTGCCGTTGTGGTCAACAGGTTAGGTCGGCCCGTCTACTGGCCATGCTTTCACGGCCAGTTAGGTCGGCACCGCACCTGTAGCCAAGCGAGGGGCGACATTGGCCGAAAAGCGATGGTCAGCCAAGTTTACTTGGGTATACTTCCACATCCTGTACAATGCCCGGGTGGACAGGCATTATGAAGTCTATTTCATTTTTAGTTTTGCCATTAGGACTTCTCCACGTCCACTTACGAGTAGCCCGTTTTCTGTAGAAGGTATTCAAGATCCGTAAATTATTGCGTTCTGCTAACTCTACTAGTAACTCCCCTCTGGCGTTTCTAGAGCCAATGCCATATTCCCCAACTGCATGATCTACAGCCTCTTTCTTGCCTACCTTCGCATTAAAGTCGCCCATCAGTACAGTATACTGTGTCTTTACCTTACTCATTGCTGGTTCTACGTCTTCGTAGAAGCGTTCAACCAGTTGATCATCGTGGCTGAATGTAGGCGCGTAGGCCTGTACCATCTTCATCTTGTACCTTTTATTAAACTTAATTACGATACGTATCACCCTGTAATTATTGCTATAGTATTCCTCTATATTGCCAGCTATATTTTTATGAATAAGGAACCCCACTCCTAGTTCTCTTCTGCCAGCTAAACCACGATAGCATAGGACGTGTCCGTTCTTCAGCACTGTATAGGCCTCCTGTGGCCTCCTAACCTCACTGAGCCCTATTACATCCCATTTAACACCCTCTAATTCCTCGAATAGTGCAACTAGACTCGCCTCACTAGATAAAATTCTAGCGTTATACGTAGCCAAGTTCAGGTTCCAATAGAGGCCTGTCCGGTAAATGTAGTGACAATGGCTACGCTTTGATTTATTTTATCTTTTACAAACCGTGATTACGAGTAACTGTGCCTGCACAGAATGCGGAGGAACTGTGGCACTCGTAAAGAACACAATGTATTGTGTTCCTTAGAATGGAATACACTAAAACCTCGGTGATACGATCACGGCTCGTACGAGTTTTGGGGTGATACGAATTTTTTTTGGTCCCGACCAAGGCCCATTAGCCTGCAATGTATTGGAATACGGTTGTTGCGAAAGGATCTTCACCCCGCGACGTTTGATACGAACATACGTTAGCGCACAGGTACGAACAGGTGCTGCCCGCGCTGTCTAGGAATACGCAGCCGTCGCGGCGGTTGCGGGAATGCGTGCTGCGCAACCGTCAACGATGCGTCGTTGCCTCCGAGATTGTGCGCGCGAATCTTGGAGGCCTTATGCGCCTTCGCCTTAACATTACAGATGGCGTTTCAGGACGCGTTTCTTTTTTTTTTTTTTTAACGGGTTGACGCGTGCTGCAGCGCTCGAGACAGCATCGTCTCTGTACTGTGTTAACACGTGTCTGCTACGTTGATACAAGCCCTGCCTTCGTAATCAGACATTCTGTGAAACAAGACTGAAACTTGAGCTGCGGGTCCATCATGAAGTCCCATGACGGGTGGACGAAGACCCCAAGAGATGAAGCGGACCGTCTTGGTGAAGGATCTAGGCCTCGCAACGTACGCGTATACATGCCAACCTTGCGATCTGCACGGGAGACTCCCAATTTTCGAGTAAATCACCCGATTGTGCGGGCACGGCCGTAAGTCTCCCGAAAAGCACCACCGCAATAAGAAAGTAACAGCAGCAAAGGACAACGATTGTAAAAATTTCTGGCCTTCATCTATCACGTGCAAGCGCTTCTTAAAGTCTCTTTCGCCCCACCACCTTGGTGTCACGCACAAAAGCGTAGTAAGATCAGGAAGAGGCTACTAGCGGTGACGGGTCACAACACATCTGGTTAATTAATTACACACGCGCACACTCGCCGCATATTTACAAGTGCAAGTATGATTGCTGACGTCCAAAAACTTTACTGACAATCATTCAGATCTGTTCATAACGTCAGTGCGGCCCTGAGAAACACTAAATCGAAACGTATGCCAACTTTCTTTTGTCGCATACTAATTTTCCATGTTTTCCGGTGATACGAATTTCGGATGATACGAATATTCTTGGTAACCCCGCGAGATTCGTATCACCGGGGTTTTACTATATCTCAGAACCGCCACCTTTAAAATCATTCTGATTGTCAAAAAGGCCTGCGTGGCCCGAGTAAACGTTCGCGGGGCTTTTTGGCATATCGCCGAGGCGCAACACTGCCATATGGTTGGGTGAGACCGACCGCCATCGACAGTATTTGGCCACTAGAGAGACAAAAGACATAATAAAACAAGCCAGGGAGCCAAGAAAACACAACAAAAAAGCGAAAAGCTGATTCGTGGGGTGACTATATAGCAGGTTGCTATTGATCAAATTGTTCAGTGTTCCTTTTTTTGAAAAAAAAGCATGAAACAAACTTGTTTTTCCTCTTCAAAACTTATCTCGAAGTCGACTTTTCTGTCACATTTGCGCCGTGATAAAAACAACTTGAAAAAAAGTCAGAGTTTCGCCGCAAGAGCGAAGCAATGAATGCGATAGCGAGAAAGTGTAATGTCACACGAGGAACGACAAGGAGCACGATACTTGCAGCGCGCCGCTGAAGCACAAAGAAGGACGCCCAATAAGAACGCTCATGTATACACAGGACAAGCGTGAACTAACAACTGTCACGATTGTTAGGTGTTTGTGCTTGAGCAATGCGCTGCTAGTGCCGACGATGGAGAATCAGACGCTTTTAGATAATTTCTTTTTTCTTTTAAACTGCGGCGCATTCTTTTATACTGTGGGTCCGCCTGATCAGACTCCTCTTACCCGAACCCGGTCGTCAAATCACCGGTCGGCAAATAAAGTGGAGCTCCCACACTCACTCAATAATTATATTTTGTGTTTATGGCTAAGTCGGGCTCCCACTGACTAAACTTCTTCTCAGCCGGACTCACCCGCACTCAAACTCGCCAAAATATTCTCACCCAGACTCACGTAGGCTTACACTAAAGGCTCGATATGAGTCTCAGGGAACTGATTTATGAGTGAGTTTGCCGACCTATAAAGCAACTACTCATAAGTGCACTCCTGATTGCGTTATAACTGCAATTTGTACAACATACTATTTTAAGGCCATTGTCCTTGTATGACTACTATGCTAATGAATGGTAAATAAAACTACTGAGGCCGCATTATTGTATACGCTAAGTAATCTTTTTTTTTTGCAGATGTTGGACACTGATCAAAAGATCTGGATCTATAGATCCAGTCACCAACACACTTTGAACGACAAAGAAGTTTCTTGTGATTGTTATAAAGCAGACCATCTGGGACCAAGTACACGCTCTTTCGACAGTCAATACGATTATAAGTTTACTTACGAATATGTTGCAGAGGACATGTAAGACACCGCAATTTCTTATGCATCGTTGGAAGTGCTTATAGCGGGTGCCTGCATTTGTGCATGCAGCCGCGATAGTGCATGCAATTGTAGTATAATGTTCCACGAAATCCGCATAGCTGTATTAGCCGTGTCTAATCCAACGATAAGAACTGTTGCCCGGTCATTATGATAAACAAAATCTCGAAAGAATAAATACATCTTGCAGAGGGAGAACAAGCCAAGGTGGCGTGCCACGGCAGTCAGCCCTGCGCGCCAAGTGGCCAGACACAAGTAGGCATCCCTATAATGCCGGAAGTGGGCTTTGAAAAAGTATGCATCCCAAACAAGAAACAAGCGAGAACAAGAAGGAAAGAAACAGCACATGAAATGATACACCAGTTCATGAAGCTCACGGAGTCCAAACAAACCCACCAGACAGAGCTGTGAAGCTCAGCAAATAACAATAGTTTATGATCAGGCCATGCTAGAATAATCAAAGAGGACTAACCGCTGTATATCTAAGAAGGATGCCGAGGGGGGGGGGGGGGGTGGAGCGCTCTTCTAACCACACGTGATCTTGCTAGCGAATCGTATAGCCGCAGCGTTGCGAGCTCGGGAATCAGAGACCAATGCCAGAGGCCAGTGGGGCGCCGACTACTCCGAAATGCGAACTCGTGAAGCCGAGGCCACACGGCAAATAAGGGTTTCCGCCACTGCTAAGGGCATCAAGGGCCACTGCAAGCAATGCCGCCAGGGGGATCATCGCGCATATACAGCTTCGTTCTACGACCACCTTCAAAGAGTGGATGGGCCGTGGATTTGTAATCGAAGTGTTGCTTTTGTGCAATAACGGGAAATGAATGTGAAAGAAAAAATTGGCCGTGTATCTGCGTACTCCGCTGCAAATGTCGTCGAAAGACGGTAGCCTTCTGCCGGCCCACTACATGAGTCCTCCTCCTCTATGTTGAATCACCGCATCAGGCTCATAGCGTCGCATTTGCAGCGCAGCCCAAAAACACTAGTATTTTCAGCGTAGCCTAAAAACACTAGGGTCATTACAATTACATATCTATGAATTTTCTAGTAAAGGAATACACCACCTAATACTTACGTATTGATGTTGCGCCTCAGATATGCGTAACATTTGCTTTTTGATCGACAATGTTCACAAGTATGAACGGCGCTACCAGTTCAAGATGGCTGGGCGTTACGCAAGTGGTTAAAGCTTGGCCGGAAGGCTGATTCGGGTGACAGACAAACAGAAAGCCAGACAGACAGACCAAAATTTCTGCGTTCAAGTTCCCCAAAACTATCGTCTTTAAAAGAGTGTAGACAGCTTGCACTTAAGGCACGTGCACACTGAGCGCGGATCCGGAAAGTGGAGACGCGGATCCCGAAAGCAGACGCGGATTATCCGCAAAAGCGGAAAATCCGCGGCCTCTTCTCAGGATGGCGCCCGGACTGATTTTCTCCGCGGAGAAAGGTTGGGCGCTTTGGCCGCAGCCAATCAGGGCCCGAGACGGCGGAGACTAGTCCGTGCAAATGGCTACCATCATGAGCGATCCGGCTGTGGTGTTCTCCGTCGATGTACTGCTGGATACAATCAAGCAGCACCCGGTGCTGTGCGAGAAACAGAACGGAGACTCACCCTCTGTAGTACTCCAAATCGCGTAAACGAAGTTGAGACAACAAAACGTTTTCATGACGCATTTCATCGCGCTCTTGTAAGGCCGGCCTAACCCACCACCGTCGTTCGCGAGGTGTCTTCCCCTGCGCCTTCCGCTTCTCTTGAATGGCAGCTAGAGAAGTGGCAAGTACAATGGCAACCAACTCGTCTTCTTCATCTGAGCTCATCATCTTGCTCCAGCGCGCAGTGGACGGCAGCGCGACAATGTTGACAATGTACAACAACAACAGAAATGCGCGCGCGCAGTATCGGCAAAATCGCGTAGTGCCGCAAGGTCGGCTCGTGCACCGCGGATTCGTCGATTGCTCCTCCCCCGCGGCGGAGCGGGCAAAAAGCAACGCGGTCGGTCTCAATAGAGTCACTGGAAAAATTTCAGAGTATCGCATCTGTTTTCCGCGCGCCGCCGCCGACGCGATTGGCTTACTCGCATCACGTGACCTCTCGCCGCCATATCCCTTCCAAGCGCTTTGGGTGCAGGCGCGTTCAATGCAGAGCGTGGCCGGACATTTAGCAGTACCACGGTCCCCAGAAGTACTTCGTCGCTTTTTTAAATGCGTCATGCAGACAGGGGCGTAAGCAGACATTTTTTTCGGGGGGGGGGGGGGGGCACGGGCTCGGTGTGCCACCCCCTGGCTACGCCACTGCATGCAGATGCCAGAAGAGAGTAGCTCACCATCAGTCGAACGTTACTGGTGAGCTACTCTGGGAATCTCGTTTGACGTGTGGGAAAAATTAATGTCAAAGAGCGCCGTGTGGCTGCATAGTTGGCCTGAACGAATTCGCCCCCCTCGAATAACACTCCTTCCTGCAGTGAACTACACTAACCTTGCTGGAAAAGATCTTATGCGACAGGATACGTCACCTTTTCGGTTCGCTATGGTCAGCGACATTGAAAACTACATACCTTTCTATTTGCTCGGCTGTTTATATCTCGATCTGTTGAACAGATTACGCATGCTATCCGAGTTATAAACGTGTCACGCACGAGAGCGAAATCGAAGATTTATTAAAATAATAACTGTTTACTGGTATACCTTGAAGGCAATTGTGGCATGAGCATTTGCCATTGCACAAAACAGAAGCGTGGAACTCTGTTGATAAACTTGGTTTAAGGCAATGTTATCAAGCGTATTTTTACATTTGTTGCAAAAAAATGCTGCTAATGCTGCATTGCACCGAGCGTACCCTTAAAATACTGTATAGTTGGTGAGAAATGGTCACAGCAAAAAAAAAAACAAAAAGCAGATCCCACGCATTGAGGGAGTCGATTTAATGCGAGCCCTAGGTCTATATACATAGTGTGTTGCAGTAGCATGCGCTTTAAAAATTCCGGGATGTGCTATTTCTGATTAAAAGAACATAAAGCACCGTGCCGAGGAAGCTTTAATAAGAGTGCATTTTGAAAAAAAAAAAGTGCAGCAGTGCAGAAACCGAACCCCAGCTGTTTACGCGCTGGCAACCCCAAAAAAAGAGCTGTTTGTCGGAACACAGCAAAATATTTGCAAGCTCATTGTAGCGTTGGGAATATTAAGGAGACAAGAAATAGGAAATGAAACAATTAAGCAGTGATGTCAATAACTTTTGATGGCCTATTTTCTACGTATCGTAAGATAAGATGCACCTTACCTACCGCACGCCGATTCGCCCGTGCGTTCGGCTGCTGGCGTTCCGAATCAAGACGTCGCGCACAGCTTCCAATTACCGTACACACACAACTTCCATTACACATGTCAACCAGTTGAGCAGCAAGCACGGTGCGCAAGCAATCTATGCGTCAGCAATCAGTCGAAGGACGCAATGTTGAATGTTCTCGATGTTCGATAACGTTCTCGAGTGCAGTGAACCTGAAAACCGACTGCAAAGCTAGCGCAAACAGTCAAGATTCACCAAATGTTGAAGTAAATGGCATCTCGCACGATGTCACTGTGCTAATGGAACTATGTTTACAGATCCGGACCTAGCGAACACGCCCGGGCGTGACACGAAAAGAGACCGATGAAGCCATGAAGAGAGTTCGCGTGCTCATGGCAACATTCGCCGACGTTTCATTAGTTACACCGCTAACCGCGCAGTCGATCCATACCTGTCGATGACTCCAAATCACTTCTGATATCCTCTTGAAGAAACACACACACATAATGCCGTTCTGCCGAGCGTAACACGGCACTGAGGCTAAAAGATCGGTCACTTCTCAACACACGCTAGCAACGCGCCGGACGGTTTGGAAGGGACATGGCCGCCACCACCCAATATTGCCCAAGTGCAGCCTACCTTTGCGGTACTCTGATTTTCCAGTGATTCTAGTCTCAACAGCCGCGCGCGTTCGCTGCCTCTCCGCTTCGAAAATCCGCTCGCCCGCTTGCGTGCTCCGCGTTCGGTGTGAACGCGCCTTTAGTCGTGCAATGCTGGGTCACAGCGGATCTGGTAATCTGCTACCTAGTCCCGACTTCATGTTGTCGCCAGGATTTCTTAAATGTTCCTAGGTTGCTTCTAAGTTTCGTCAGCTTTCGGTAAGTGTTGTCAGGTTTTTCTAAGTACTCCTAGGTATTGGCAATATTTCTAAAGTTTCGCTTTTTCCAACGCTCATCAAGCCCAACCGGCTCTTCCGTTCCTGCCTGTAGCCCACCTCGATCGCCTCTCCACGTTAAGACATGCGTAGTGTCGTTCGTAGCTGTTTCAGGGAGCCCGCAGTAGCTCGGAGGGGCTTGTGGAAGCAAGGACTTGCTAGGAGATCACGAGCTCGACTGCGACCCAGCCTTGCGCGACTCAGTGTTAGCTTTGTACATGTTTACTTCTCTTTTTGTCTTCCGCCCTTTCTTTCTTTTGCTCTCTTCTCTGTTTTTCTTTCTTTCTCGCCTCACTTTATTTCTATTTGTTCTTTCCTCTCTCTGCTTCTTTCACGCTCTTTCTATCTTTTTCTTCTCTTTCTTTTTCTTTGTCTATCTATCATTTGTCTATCTATCCCACGCCTTACAAGTCGACGTACGTGTTCTGGGAGCGATGTAGAAGAGGACGAAGAGAGCGCGTGCTGGTTCATGATGATGACAGTTCTCTGTCGATGACTAACGGCATTACGAAACCATAACAGCTCCGCTGTAAAACAACTAGACGCATGTTTTGGACCAAACCTAAACCTTCAAGTTAAGCGAAGGTTCCGGAGCCCTGCAGCTTTGATGCGTTTTGGTGGAGTAGGAGGATATAAGTAAAACCTCGGTGACACGAATCTTGCCTGGTCACCAAAAATATTCGTATCATCCGAAATTTGTATCACCAGAAAACATGGAAAATTAGTATACGACAAGAGAAGGTCGGCATATGTTTTGACTTATTGTTTCTCAAGAACGCAGTGACCTCATGAACAGCTCTGAATGATTGTCAGCAAGATTTTTAGATGTCAGCAATCATACTTGTACTCATAAATATACCGTGCGTGCGCGCGTCTGTAATTAATGAACCAGATGTGTTGTGACCCGTGATCGCTAGTAACCCCTTCCTAATCTTAGTACGCTTTTTCGCATGACACCAGATTACTGCGCGGAAGTGACTTAAGAAGCGCTTTGCACGCGATAGAAGGCCAGAAAATCTTAGAACCGCTGTCCTTTGCTGCAGTTATTTTCTTATCGCGGTGGTGTTGGGGGTCTTTTTCGGGAAATTTAGGGCCGTACCCGCACAATTGGGAGGTTTGCTCAAAATTCGGGGGTCTCCCGTGCACATCGGAGTTAGCAGGTATGCGCGTACGTAGCGAGGCCTACCGCCTTCGCCAAGACCAAGACCGTCCGCTTCGTCTCTTGGGGTCCTCGTCCCCCTTTGATATGACCCCTGATTGCGAGGGCATGGCTTGCATCTACGTGGCAGGTACGTGTTAACACAGTACAGCGACGCTGCTGCCTCGAGCACAGCAGCACGCGTCGAAGCGTTGGAACGAAAAATGGGAGAGAAAAAAAAGAAGCACCACGCCAACGCCATGTGTAACCTCCACACCAATATGCATTAAAGTCTCCAAGATTTGCGCGCACAATCTCGGAGGCAACGACGCACCGCTGATGGTCGCGCAGCCAGTACTCCCGCGCCCGCACGTGGTTTCCGCGTCTTCCGCGTCTTTCGCGACAGCGCAGGCAGCACCTGCAGCTACCTTTGCACTAGTGTATGTTCGTATCAAACGTCGCGGGGTGAAAATGGGTTCGAAACAAGCGTACTCCATTACATTACAGGCTAATGGGACTTGGTCGGGACCACAGGAAAATTCGTATCACCCCGAAATTCGTACGAGCCGTGATCGTATCACTGAGGTTTTACTGTATTTGTCAGCTGGATGGTCGCACGCGACCATGTGCTACGCGACGCCACCGCTTTAAGAAAAAGAATGTTTAACATTCACCAACAGGTCTACTAGTGTAGCTGGCTAACGTGCCAAAGGTTACACATGCAAAGAGAGAACAGAGAGATTCATTATGACAGAAAAGCTGAGCGATCGGCCTGAATGAATTTTTTGACCTGCTACTCAGCGTTAGGAAAGGGGAGGAGTGAAAAAGTGAGGAGATAAGGTGCTGATGAGAATGAATGTGGTGATGAAACGAAACCTTGTCTAGTTCTGTCTCGCGCAAAAAGAAATTGTTCAGAGCTTTCACAATAATGCGCTCACGACGAGGGGTAGGGCCCGGTAGAACTTTTTCTATAGCTGTTGCTTGACAGCATTCCACATAAAGGTGGCCAGCGATTTTCTTCGCACAGTATATCGCTGGCAGAGGCACAAGAGGTGTCAGTGGTATCAGAAGAGGAGTGCCACATGCCTCGAATTTCGGACTGTCAACGCGGCCGATAAGGTGTAGGTAGCGACGAGTGAAAGCCACACCTAGTTGTGACTTGCAGAGTAAGCTTGTAGTGCACCTTTTCACAGTTTACGGTATTTTAACTAGCATGTCTGGGTCGAGTTCATGAAGACGGCGGGGACAATTACCTGGTAAAGACCAATATGCTGCATTTCTTTGACGGAGGAGAAGATACAAATCGGCGTTAGTGTCCGGTCCTGAAAAGGGAATGGACAATTGCGTGGCGTTAACGTGGACCATCTTTGCCTCTGCATCGGCTTGCTCGTTTCCGCGTTGGCCGCAGTGCCATGGAATCCAGTAATATCTCATACCATGGCCAGTTTACAGCGCTACATCTTGCGATTTGCCCACTTCTTCAGCATGAAGCAAATACAGCCCTCGTTTAAGCGCAGAAATCATTACTTAAAGCGCTTGTTTATAGTCATATATTATAGTCCACTTGTGAGGCGGCTGCGTCGATATATAACAAATTATTCGTGGATGGCAGCTATCTCTGTGCTAGTCGATGTCGTTCGGTGGTCTAGACGGAAGCGTTTGCTGATCTTTAGACTTGGTATGACCAACGCCGCTCTTGAAGCGGTAGGTAATGCACACCCTTCAGCAAATACATGTATGCAAGCGGCATATTCTGTAGATATATACGACAAATTTCTTTGTTTTAGGCCACATGAAGGCATATGAATTTTCCACCCACTCCGGGAATTGATAGCCGCTCCTCAGGTCTTGATAAAATTCATGCTAGTATCTCTGCAATTTTTGTCGCAGCGAAGCCTGAGGAAGTGATGCTCTCCTAGCGTGAGATTGATTCTACAAAAGTACTGTCCGGTCGGTGGGTGTAGATCGTCTATAGAGGATGACCATCATGACGGGTCAACATTCGGGGATATACCCTTAAAGTTCGCATGAAAGATAAGTGTCTATGGGAGTTACGCGTACTTTCGTAATAACTCACTTTGTTGAAGTACAGCGTGGGAACCCAAGACATGCTCTCAATGCTTGAGCTTGCAAGCTTTCCAATGTACGCAGGCAGGACAGGAGAAGGCTGGTCATAATAGGTAAGAGGTAAGGTAAGGTAAGGTATCGCAGGTAGCCTACCAAAAGTGCCTCATAAAGTTGGAGCGACGACTTCTCTAATGGGCCCCATTTCCTATCTGCTATATATCTAGCCATGCTTATACGAGGACAGGTAGTAACCGCGGAGCCGAACCATGAGAGTGAAATAACTAGAAAAATAAGGATGGGATGGGGCTCATTCGGCAAGCACTATCAAATCATGAATGGCAGTCTACCACTATCTCTCAAGAGGAAGGTATATAACAGCTGCATCTTACCGGTACTTACCTACGGAGCAGAAACCTGGAGACTTCCAAAGAGGCTTCAACTTAAATTGAGGACGACGCAGCGAACGATGGAACGGAAAATGATAGGTGTAACCTTAGGAGACAGGAAGAGAGCAGGGTGGGTCAGGGGACAAACGAGGGTTAAGGATATCATAGTTGAAATCAAGAAGAAGAAATAGATATGGGCCGGGCACGTAGCACGTCGGCAGGATAACCGGTGGTCATTAAGGGTAACTGACTGTATTCCAAGAGATGGCAAACGCGTGAGGGGGAGACAGAAAATTAGGTGGGTAGATGAGATTAAGAAGTTTGTGGGTGTAAAGTGGCAGCAGAAAGCACAGGACCGGGTTGATTGGCGGAGCATGGGAGAGTCCTTTGCCCTGCAGTGGGCGTAGACAGGCTGATGATGATGATGAAGCATCGACACATGCTTCGACCTGGACAATTTTCGGTCAGTCATCACTGCTAGGAATTTGTGATGGGTTACACATAGTACGACAGCGCCATCAATCGTGACCTGGTAGTGGTTCATCGCTTTCCGCGTAAATGCAAGGCCAGCACACTTCGCAGTCGCCATTTGCGTAGACCTCGCAAGCACAAATATTTAGGGGTGACTGACACTTCACGTTGTAGTGCTGCACGCAGCTGTGGTCGTGAAATACCGGAAGCCCATATGCAGATATTATCTGCTTACAGGCTCACCCTGGCGGTCTCTGGTACTACATCGGCGAGTCCAATGAGGGCTATGTTGAAGAGCGTCGGGCTGAGAATGCCGCCTTGAGGAACTCTACGAAGGACTTAATGACGACTCGTCTCTCCATCCGTCGTCGTCATCAATATGGTTCTGCCTGTAAGGTAATTCATTATCCAGAGTAACATCCTGCCGAGAATCCCTAGCATCACAAATGCGTGGAGGATGGCATCATGTAAAACATTATCATATGGGCCTTTGACTTCCAAAATGAGTGCTCCTGTAAAGCGTCGACGTTTCGTTTTCGGTTCGACAATTCATACTAAGTCGAACACGCTGTCAATAGAAAACCTCCCTTTGAGAAAACCCGTCATTACGTCTGCGTAGATGTCGTTCTTCTCAAGAAACAATTCCAGCCTCGTCAACACCATTTCCTCCACGACCTTGCCAACGCAACTTGCCAGGGCAATTGGTCTCTAGGATGATAGGCCATTAGGTGTTTTGCGAGGCTTCGCAAGCGCCACGACGCGACCGGTTTTCCAAGTTTTCCATTTGTCAGGGGCAGTTTCGGCGCTCCACGACGCATCGAACATGGAGAGAACAAAAGCGCGTGCTTCTTCCTCCAGAGAATGGAGCGCAGCGTGTGTGATACCACCTGTTCCCGGCGCTGATGAGCGTCGAGTGCGATGTCTATATTTTAAATAGTGCGACGTCTATTTCTCACATCGCGAACATGACATCAAGATTGTCATCAGGGGCTAGCGGGGGTTGTCGGTCGTTTGTTGAGGGAATACCGGCAGCCCCAGCCACTATAATTTTGCAATAGTCTTCCGCAACGTCCACTTTGCTCCTATAGTGCAAAACCGCCAGAGCTCGGAATGGGTCCTTTTCTTGAGGAGGAAATCGTAAGCTACGCATTATTCGCCATATAGTGCAAAGTGGCCTTCGAGAATCGAGGGAAGTACAAAATCGTCTCCAGCGCTCAGTGTCCAATTCGTCAATATGTCGACGTGCATGTCGTTGAGCTTGGCGACAGATTCTAAACTCCGAAACAGATATCGTCCTCTTGTATTTCCTCTCTGTGCAGAGACGTACAGCGCGTTGTTTTTCATATTCAGTGTCGACGGAGGTTCTATATACCAATACGCTTGAAGTCTGGAAGCGTTTTCAACAACAAGCGTTTTCAACCGATGTCTGAAAATATCGCCTGTTAATGCATCCAATACGAGGAGGAAGCTTGGAGGAACCATTTCAGTTGTAGGTAGGTCGGCATGTGGTCCCTACCATGTGTCTCCTGAACTGTGCACCAGGTTGTTGATAGCCGAGTGCTTCTGGATACAAATTCAAAGTCCAAGGATCTATTGTATGTTGGGCATTGTAGAAATATGGTCTAACCGACATTATTCGTTGCTAGGCCTTCGTTATGTATAAAGTTAACAAGCTGTTCGCCCCCTCCAGTCGCCGTAACACTTCTCCATAGCGGGTGATGTCCGTGAAAGTCTCCCATTAGCATATGGGGTCCCGGGCAGCTTTGAATGACAGAACTCACGTACCTGCTGTCAAATCTCTCTTTCGGAGGCCTGTAGCCCCCAATTATTGAAAACACGCGCTGCTAAGATTTCCCACTCACACTTACGTGTTCATTGGAAGCATGTTCTGCAACAATATGCCGCGCGAACACCGTTTCGCGAAGTATGCATAAAAACCTTGCTTCTAAATATAGCTTGGTGGCACGAAAGTTGCAATTATCCTGGTAGCTGTAAGGAAGATGGGATGTTCGGCTCGCAGTTAACAGCAAAAGGAAATCGATATTTGAACAGGCGTTGTCGAAAATCTGAAAGGCGACCACGTAAGCCAGACGCGTCTTACTGCGTAATACCAGATCGACACATGCACTCTTCCAATGAACAAGATGTTCCTGATAGCGCCATGATGACTTACTACTCCAGAGCCGCTAAGAGCGGCTCTAGGGTATCCATTATTTATCAAGCAGCTTTCTCTGATGGCGTGCGTCAGCTAGAAAGCACATCTCGCATCATGTTTATCAGTTGTGGAAGCATGCTCTGGACCTTGACTCTATCAAACTACTTAGCCGAACGTATCGCCGGACCTTCATCTGTGTGATTCTCGTGAGAACCTATCGATGGCAGGGAAGGCCACATCCCCTCAGCAACATTTTGCAGGGGAACTGCCAATAGCGGCACCACCGTTGATGCACAGATTGAGCTGCCTCTATTCGGGAAAATTGATCTCTCGGAATCTTCCTTAGAATCCATGTTTCATCTTTCAGCTTGTACACAATTTGGTCGTCGCATCTTGTGACCGAGCACAATTTGGACATTTAGGTGCTTCCACTTGCCATTCCTTCATTTGGTGGCTTTCCCCACACCATTGGCAAGTCATAGTATTTCTGCAAACTGCACTCACATGTCCTGTCTATTGGCATCTGTGGCACTGAAATGGGCTCGGCACGTATGGCCGCACCGAATGCCTTGCGTCACCCACTTTCATATGCAATGGTAAAGAAGACGAGTCAAAGACCAGCTTCACACAACGTGACTGTCAGAAGCGTTGGACGTTCAGTATCCCCACTGTTGATGTCACAAGTTTGATGAGAGTCTCTTCTGTGATTTAAGGGTCCACGTTAGATTACCCCATTGAAGAATCCTTTCCATACATCTTAAAGGAACGCACCGGAAAATTACGAATTGCCTGAACGCTCTTTATTATCCCTAGTACTTTTGCATTTCTCGCATCCACTGTATGTTCTTACTTGTCCTGGAGCTATGCGGTCAAAGAATTCGGTTAAGGATGGTCTCTCAGGACTATTCAGATTGTCACTTGCTGACGTGGTCACATACCCAATCATAATGGACGGGGTGTGCTTAGGCGTCGGTATGCAAATAGATCGCACCATGGTGATGTCCGGCGTAGTCTCCTTTTCAAGCGATGACTTCTAACCGCCGTCACTGCCTCCTCCGACTCCGCTGAATCCTCCGTTGCATGACGCTCTCCGAGTCCGAAGATTCGCCAAGCCTCTTGCTTCTAATCGCGGATTCTTCCATCCGACTTCACGCATGCCGGGGGGAAGGCCTTTCTCTTTTTCAGCGAAAACGTCTTCGTAAAAGTGGCAGCTGATGCAAAGACAACTCCAAAAAATGCGGGCAGCTTGCACTAAGCCGCACACGGCTTGGCACTGCGAATCACGGGCCCGTCGCCGCTCGCACTCCCAGTCGACGGACACGTCTAGCTTCGAGATGCGTGGCTTCCTCTTCGGGAATACGCAGTTTCTTAGGACATTCCATGACTATTTGGGCGTGATCGGGCGAAGCCAGGCTATGTACTTTAGAGCGAAGGTTGCGCGCAATGTCTCCGTCGGTGGGCATGGCTTAGCTGCTGCACATCCGCGGCTTGGCCAGGTGATGCGGTATCTGGTCGCTAGACGACGCGATGCTTGCTTCTTCTTTCTTTCTATCTTGTTCTCTCTGTCTATTTCTTTTTCTCTCTTTCGTTGATGTTTTCTTTTTCTTTTCTTTTTTCTGCATTTCTTTCTCTCTATTTCCCTCTTTCTCATTCTGCTTGTGTGCTTTATTCCTCCCCTTCTCCTCACCATCACGCCACTCCTGCTCACACTTACTTCCCTTTCCCACCGCCTTGCTGCACTAACTA
Source organism: Rhipicephalus sanguineus (assembly GCF_013339695.2). Classification (NCBI taxonomy): domain Eukaryota; kingdom Metazoa; phylum Arthropoda; class Arachnida; order Ixodida; family Ixodidae; genus Rhipicephalus; species Rhipicephalus sanguineus. The sequence goes on from NC_051186.1 coordinate 2,273,478, forward strand.
TACGAGTCTATGCTACGCTGTACTCGCGTGCCTGGATATCCGAGCGGTTAGGACGCTTGCTTTCGGATCGAGGGTACGCTGCTTCGAATGCCACCTCCTGAAGAATTTTTTCGGCAAGAATTTTTCTCTTTCACTTTCTTTGTATAATTCTTTCCGTCTCTCTTTTTCTCTCTTTCTTTCTTTTAGGGGCGAAGCTGCTCAGGGTGTAGGCCTGTCGCTCTTTTGTAGTATGTAGTAGTAGGTAGCCACGCATAGTGGGATGTATCCACTCTATGTGATAAAGATGGCGATGACGACTGATGACCATGAAGAATAAGCGCGTTCCAGTATAGTGGAATGTACCTACTACACGTGATAACGATGACGATGACGCTGATGACCATGGAGTATAAGCGCGTTCCATGGCGATGACGACTGATGACCATGAAGAATAAGCGCGTTCCAGTATAGTGGAATGTACCCACTACACGTGATAACGATGACGATGACGCTCATGACCATGAGGTATAAGCGCGTTCCATACCACACATTCTCTTTCTGCCATGGATGAAAATGATCGCGAACGCGCTCTCGCCCTCGAAAGGCAAAACGGCCACGCCGACAACGAACGTTCCCCTGAGCTCAACGTCATATACAAGGACCCCCGCATTTGTGTGTCAGGTCTTTGTATGATGATCGAGTGGGCAAAATATACGGGGATTGACGGTTTACCAGCTTAACTCCGGAGCTTCGCCCACTCATCATCATTCACTTCGTGGATATGGCGTGATTTTTTTATTTCTCTCTGTACTCGTTCTCAGGGTTATTACAGGCCACGCCGTAGTGGTGAGTAGTGGGATCTGCCCATATTCTGTGGCACATACCCGCTCATGATAATGATAGCTTTCGGGCACGGTCACACACTTTACGCCAAGCAAGAACAGCTTTGCTGTGAAAACACAGCGAGATGGAGCACACAGGTGTCTGTTTGTTGTTCCTTCTACGCCATGGCACATACCCACTCTGGGAGATTTGCCAATAATTCGTTGTTTAAAATTTAGAAGCTATTTCGGAAAATGAAGACTGATAAAAATAATAAGAACAAAAAATTGAATAGTAGATACCGTATGAAATAAACACTGCAATGACAATGCGATGGCGCTGGTGGACCAGACTGCGGTATTCACCTGATCAGAACAATTTCGAATAGATTTGTTAGATTTTAACGCTTTTTTATTTGCCTAATAAATATCTGTTGGCTTTAGAATTAAAATGGTGTACGTTTCGTAGCTTGAATGAAATTACGCACCGCATCAAAGGCATTCCTGTGGCAATATCGTAAGCCTGAGGCATCGAAGCTTAGTACAATTCCTGCCGTTAAGTTTGTTTTTTTGTCGCCTACAGGAGACTGGCTCGTACCCAGGAGGGGGATTGGCCACACTGATAATTATAAAGGAAAATGTAACCGATATGAAACGTCAATAAGAAAGAACGAAGCGCGATGTCAATAAAAAGTGAGAGAGTTAAAGAGACCCTTTAACACCTTTCCAGACCTCATTGTTTTACAATTTTTACTTGCGGGTTGCATAGAATGAAGGCTGAAGAGATCAGTGCAGCAAGAGCGGCAGCGATAGGGTCACGCAGTCCGAAGTTATTCAGCCTAGAGTACTCAAAATTACAATAAAATGGAGACCTACCCTCGACTTGATTTTCGCGGGGTCACCTGATCCCGTTTCACTTGCCCTGTGACGTCTGATGGCGCCCCAATGAAATGAACTGAAAGATCCTACGTACGGGAAGCTTGCATACAATGTTGCCCGTTCTTTCCAACATAATGATGACGCCGTTGCGATAGTAACAAACAATGCGGTGCATGAAGAGTGAACTGCACGCGCGAACCGAGGTAGATCGCGATCGCATCTATCATGTTTTGTAGTTTTAATCATCTTTCTTATTGCGACAGCGTCTATATCAACGCTCTTACATTCTTTCCCTTCAGTTTCTTCAAACAACGGCGCCTGGAGCGTCACCAGCGCGTTTCCTCCAGCGCCGTGGCTATAGTGAACTAGATTCACTATAGCCGTGGCGTTCGGCGCATTCTTTGCCCGGGCGCTGCAGTTTTAAAGCTGAAAAAGTCTAAGATCGTTCGTCTATTTGGTGTTCAGTGAAAAAAGTATGCTAAAGATAAACTAGACCCAATGATAACCCCTTTTGTGATGGAACGCCGTGAATACTTCTTACGTTACATTTATCCAATCATAGGCATGCGCCCATCTTCGTCATTTCCGCCCGATATAGTTCTGGCGAGCGCCACTACGCGTTGATGCGGTCAGCAGCGATGTAGGCGCTTCAAAAAAAAGTGTTTCAGGGCTCCTTTGAGAAATTCAAAAAGCCGTGGGATAAAGATTGTACAAATTGAAAATAAAAAATAATAAAAAAAGGTGTTGAAAAGTTGGTTTCAGTGGTCGGTAGCACTAGCAGCGTACTCTTCCGGTTGCTTGAATGAATTGTTATAGCGCAGTCATAATAGCACTGCGGCATGCCCCAAACTGATCAGCTCCAAACGACAACAGGCTAGAAGTAGTAAGTGGTAAACCCAGCCTACCAGTCGGCATTTCAAGAACCATTCTACGAGGTGAGGCGAAACGGCGGCCTGATAGAAAAAAGTGATCTATTGTTTCCGGTTCATTGCAAACTGCACAGAGATTAGTTCATGAGAAGCCAGATTTATGAAGGTAATAATTTCACAGGGGAACTCTACAGCGAACGCTTGTGAGGATCACCTCGCATTGACGTGAAAGACATTTGGTGGTGTTCCGTGGGAACTGTACTCGCCGGTACTCCTCTGATTGTATGAGAGCTGTTTCGGTGTTTTTTTTTAATAACAGACGTTTGAATCGCTCACCGGTAATAAATGAAAACAGGGGTACTACATGCAACACCAGACCCACTAAAAACGCCATAGTGAGTGACTCAGCTGCTTCATTTAGAAAGATTCCCACATGCCCGGGGACCCATACCAACCAACCTTCTGATATGGTACATGGTAAAAGGCTCGAAAATATTTTAAGTAGATGTGATTGTTTTGCGAATGTTAAATGCATACAAACCGACAAAGCATCTGTAATAATGAGAACTTGCGATTTTTGAAAATTTAGTTTTCTAATAGCCAATGTGACTGCCGTAAATTCTGCAAGAAATATTGGGGTGAAGTCGGGTAGTCGCAGAGCAGAAGACCAACTGAGCTGCTGGGAGAAAAATGCCCAGACCGGCCTCCTGAATATTTTGCGCTGCGTCCGTAGAAATTACAAGGTGAGCAGGAAATTGACCGATGTGGTCTTGAAGCAGACCTTGGAGAATACGCTTTGGAAGCAATTTTGGCATTTTTGAGGAAAATATCATCAAAAACTAAATTAAGCTTCAGCGAACATGTTTTTGGGGAAGCTAAGCGCGGCAGAGAAACTTGTAGGTCCGACAACAGCGACTCGACGAAAATGACTTGAGGCCTTCGATACCGTTGCCACGGATACTTGAAGAATGAATCGGGGGATGTGATAAGAACTGTCTGGGAATGGGAGAGAGATGCATTGTAGAGCTTTAAAAACGTCTGCACGGTAAGCTGCTTAAATATCGCATCAAGTGGAATGATGCGAGCTTCTAAATGCAGCACACTAATAACAACACATCTCGGTAGTCCAAGACACAGACGTAGCGCTTGCCTTTCTAACATTAATAGAGGTCTTAATTTGTAAGCAGCAGAACCGGAAAAAAAGACGCAACCGAATTCCAAATGGGGTGCACATAAAGTTTATATATCATGAGTAAAGTTTCTGTAATTCCTGAATTTTTATTACAAAAGCGGCGCAACAAACCCATGGCACGTTCTGCTTTACGAGTGTTTATTTCAATTTGTTATTGCCAATTTAAATCGTCAACATAAACAATCCCGAAATATCTTAATGACGTTATTGCGGGATCTGTTCGTTTCGATAATTAAGTGAAACAAAAACGGGATCTGCCAAAGGTAATACGAGCACAGCGCATTACACTAACGTTGAGCGAGAAAAATAGTCCGTCAAGCCATATCTCAAGCTCCGTCAAATGACGGAGCCGACGGATGACGAGAAATCAATATACCGTGTTCAACGCTGTCATAGGCTTTTGCAATATCTAATGTAACTAATGCAAAAATCTGACCACATACATCTGCAAGTCGAATTCGGCTTTCCAGTCAACATGAGCAGACCATATCGAACAACCCTTAATAAAATATATTTGTCTTGAGGAATTGATACCTTGACGAGAAATGAATTCGCTAAGCCGAATATGAATAATTTTTAAAAATTATTTTAACTGAATTTGAAGTTTGCGAGATATGCCGAATGTTGTCCAGGAGGCTCTGATTTTTTCGTAGCAGCACAACTTTAGCAATTTTCCACGAGCTCGGAATCCATGTGTACTGTAAGGAGCAGCTAACTATGTTCAAAATTTCATCGGGATAGGAATTAAACATTACCTGGGAACGCTGTCACTTCATCTTCGTCTCCCTACACATAGAGAAATAACCAATAAAGTGGACGGGAAATGGCTCCCACCGTAGCTCAACCGGTGGGGCATCACCCGCGTAATGCGAAGGTTATGGTAATGATGCTCGTTGGTGGAATGTTGTTACTTCCCTTTTATTTCAGATATCTCACATAGCTTCCTTATTTATCAATTGACTTCATGTGAAAGTATATGTCGTGTGGCTTCTTTATGAGGAGTTTTAAATAATACGTGCTCAAGCATTTTCTTCAAAACCTCTGATTGACTTTCGTAATTTGTCCATATCTAGATGAACTAGAAAATCACTGTGAGCTTTGAACTACGCAAACGTGACTGATCAGCTTAGTTATGTTCGGGGGAGGATTTCACCAGTGCGGATCAACGGTGACTAATCGGCAGACGGCGCCCGACGGAAAAGGGGCGCTCAGAAGGGCCATTAGGCCGCTCACCTCTACCCGCGCCTTTATAGCCGAACCCCGCGACCTTTTGTCGACCGCTCCCTTCGCGGCGGAGTCACCCGTGCGGTGGAAGCGATCCCACGGAGACTGACAACGTAAACAATGTGTCGCCGTCGCGACGGTCCTCACTGAATGAGCACCGATGTGGTTTTGCGGTAATTACAACAGGCGGCGGCATCTTGTCGCAGACAAGGCTCGAGACGGCATTGTAAACTGGGCACGTTAGTGTGCTGTATTTCAGTGTACTTTGACTGTGTATGTGATTGATGGCGTTTTTAGTTAGCTTGCCGCATAGTGAGGGCAGCAAAGCGTGAGAACGTGGAGGCGGAGACACGTCTCTGAGAGACACAAAGTTCTCTCCTTCATTTGTGAGGTATCAAAAAGGGTTGGTCCCGTAAGGCGGTCTCAGACGAGACAGGGTGGATTTAAAGGAAGAAATAGGAGAGGAGAGAGGAGAGCTTGGTGCTCGACGGAGAGATTGAGGAGGGGACAGAGGTCGTGCTTGGCGACGACTCTGATCCAGGGACGAAAGACAGAGATATTCTCTTAACGGCTTGAACGCTTGGTGCGGGCCCAGCCCAGTTGTTGTCGTGAGAGCTGTTCAGTGGCCGCCCCGGTCTTTGTTTTGGCATCAAGTGTAAGAGTGTGTAAATAAACTCAAGTTTGCCAGTATCTGAACAACCGGGCCTGTCCAGTCCTTCAACGTGTCGCCACGACCATCCGAACCATCGGGATCACCTCCGTCGACCCAAACTTAACTGGCGCAGCCGACAAGATGACGTGGCGGCTTCCTGGAGGACAATGAGACATCCTGCAGTCCTGTGTATACACACATAAACCTAAGCAAAGAAAGGTGGTGCGGAGAACCGAAAAAAAAAAAGGTACCTCGGAACGGCGCATGCAAGTATGCTGTTCGAGAAGGCTGAACGTGAGACAACACCGAGTGCGGCAATCAACTGAGCTGCAGTCAAGATCGGCAGCGTCCTCTCCCCGGACATTGGCACCTCACCCGGAGCGGCTGGCGACTGCTGGAGTGACGAGGATTGCGAGAGGCATTGCACGATCGACCGTCGTCCCAACCAATAAGGCAGAGACTGAACGGTACGAATACGTCCAAGTACATCGGAAAGCGGCTCCCATGATCTGCTGACTGAGGCCTCGACGAGGAGCCAGCGTGGCGACGCAGCTACCGACAGAAATCACAGGTGGGTCCCTGCTCTGTTTTCTCCGGGAGCACCATGGCGACTAGGGTGACCAGAAGTCAGAGGGCAGATGGGACTAGTGAGAACCACGAGCTAGATCGTGATGAGGCATCGGTAGATACTGATAGCGCAGATGTGCGCGCTGTAGAAAACGCCGATCCAGCTGTACAAGTTCGTGTAAAGGAGCTGGAAATAGAAGCGCTAAAGCTCCAAATCGAGCTGCAAAAATTGAAGCTTCAATCGCACGCGAGCATTGAAGTGGGGCGGAGCGACAGGTGCGGTTTAGCGCGGTATGCGGATCAGTAGCGATCAGTTCTTCCGCCAGTGCCGGTTTCCGATGAGCTGGTGCCGGCGTGGTTCTGGAGCGCTGAAAACATCCTGAGAAGCTGCGAGATCCCTGACGAGGTACAAGGCGCTATCATAGTGCCATTTTTGAATAAAATTAGCCGCACATTGGTGGCAAATCGAGCTGAGGACCGAGTACTTTCGTACGAGGAGGTTCGCGACCTCGTCCTGCATGAACTAAAGCTCACCCCTGAGGAGTACAAACGCCGCCTTTATGCCTGCCGGAAAGGAGATGAGACGTGGGGACAGTTCGCCACTAGGCTCGAGATTTGCTTGATTATTATCTCCGTAGTAGAGAGGTCAGTAATGTTCAGGAGCTGCGGGCATTGCTCATTTCAGACTTGGTCAAGCACTGGGTCAGCCATACGTGCTACAGCACGAGACGGCGGAATGGCTTCGACCTCATGACCTGGCGAAACTGGCGCAGAAATATGACGAGAGCACGAGTAATCGAAAGTCAGGTAAAACAGCCAACGGTAGTTCGAAGAATGGTGAAAGGTTCGATCGCCGCACGACAGACAGGCTATCGCAGGGAAACGAAAGAACGGGTGTCCGATGCTATGCATGCGGCGAGAGCGGGCACTATCGGTGGCAATGCTCGCAAACTACACCTCCATCCGCGGAACAGGAACAAGACCGTTTCCCTACGGAGAGACTCGCCGCGAGGGCAGCGTGTGAACCGGCAGTGGAGAGCATAATCCCCGAAAGGTGCTATGCCGGTGTGTCAAGATTAACATGGATCGACTTGATAAGTTCGGGGCGCAAGTTCACCGCGTGCTTAGATTCAGGATCAGACATAACAGTGATCAGGAAAGCGTTAGTTCCGGAAGGGGCAAAACTACAGGGAGTAGGCAAAGTGAGTTTGAGAGGGGCATTTCGGCAGGCTGTCCCCGTTGACCTAATGTACGTCCCTTTGGCACTGCATATCCCAGAGGGAGGCACTACTCCGGAGCTTATGGAACTGTGCGCGGTTACCGAGAGACTCGCGGAGGGAGTAGACGCCCTATTACCGCCAGACACGCTGGAAAAGCTTAAACAAACGCAAAGAGAAGCGCGGGAATTGGCTGTTCACATAGTGATAGCGGAGCAGAATGCCGCTAAGGAAGTCGATCGTGAATGTGAGATTAGTGTTCAGGAGACGCCGGAGCACCAGCCAGATTCAACGGGATCGCGAACAGGGTCTGCGGCAGAAGGACACGTAACGGCGAAGGAAGCGGGTAATGAGATGTTTGGAAAAGAGCAACGGGAGGACAGCTCCCTGCGATTGGCATGGGGGGAGGCGCGTGAGGGTACACACGGAATGTTAATGGAGGGGTTATTGTTCCACTGGGAACTCTTGAACGGGAGGCATTGTTATCAACTTGTCTTACCTGAAACACGTCGCAAAGCAGTGCTGGAGCTCGCTCATGATGCACCTTGTGGTGGGCATTTTTCAGAAAAGAAAACGAAAGGGCGCGTTCGTAGTGCATTCTTTTGGCCAACAATGGCGGCCGACAAAAAAAAGCATTGTCAACCTTACCTTACCTGCCAGAAATTCGCGAGTAGAAAGGAGGCCGATCGAAGGCCAATCACTTAATAAGTGCGCCGATGCCTTGTCGCCGTTGGACAGCGGGGATTTCTAATGGCAGCTGTGACTGGAGGGGAGGCCGTTAATATAAATTTTGTTTTTGGTCAGTACTTTAACACAGACCCCGTTGTGAAATAAGAGTATGTTTGTTTTTTTTTTTTTTAGATTAGCCAGACAGCAACAGCATTGTGCCTAAATGTTGACTAATTGTCATGGTGCTTCAAGGAATGTACAGTACAGGGTCCAACCTGCGAGGACGTTCCAAACAGGCGCGGGCGTGCCTGCTTGAGTGCATTTTGGTGTGTGTGGGAGGGGGGGGGGGATGCAACAAACCCCCTCGTGCGATTATGCGTGACTTCATGCGTTGGACTGAACACAAACATTAGGGAAGGGGTGCATCCGGCATGACGCTCGGTAGTGATGTTGGGGAATCTTCTATAACGTATTTAGTGTTTATCTTTGTGCGATGTTATTTGCTTACTTGCCTAAGTTGTGATGAAACTGGGCCACAATCTCGAAACGTCAGCGCCCTTGAGCGTGAATACCCCTACACTCCGCCCTCGCATGGAATTTTGAAGTTGAATGTACAACAAGCGTACATACAACATTCTTGGGTTGGAAGGAGTTATGTTCGGGGGAGGATTTCACCAGTGCGGATCAACGGTGACTAATCGGCAGACGGCGCCCGACGGAAAAGGGGCGCTCAGAAGAGCCATTAGGCCGTTCGCCTCTACCCGCGCCTTTGTAGCCGAAGCCCGCGACCTTTTGTCGACCGCTCCTTTCGCGGCGGAGTCACCCGTGCGGCGGAAGCGATCCCACGGAGACTGACAACGTAAACAATGTGAGTTCCGGAAAAAACGTCCCCGCAAAAATGTCCCCGGAATATACGTCCCCTGAATAAACGTCCCCGGAAAAAATGTCCCTGGAAATAACGTCCCCATTTGCGTTGTCGGAAAAAACGTCCCCAGACGGGCCATCGAACGTTGCGCCTTCCAGTCGCCAATTCTTTATTCTTCAAAGCAAAAAAAAAGGATATGCTCGAAGATTGCAGTTCATTGAAAGAATACAGAGCCATAATGACATCAACTCGCCCAGCTTATCTATATAAGTGTAATGTCAGATGCCATATCACATACAATGCGCATGTCAGAAACAGTGTTATCTAGGTATTACACGCGCCTAAACCGACATAAAGGGGTTGGCAGTTCAGCGCCCATGCATTTAATCCGGAGGCAACAGTTTGGTCGCACTAGCGCTCTCAAGGTAAGTGTACGCATTCGGTACCTCATCCGATACTTGCCCTGTTGTTGACTTAAATGACACGGTACTCATTTGCAGAATGGAAAAAATGAATTCGAACAAAGGAGACACGAAGCTGTGGCTTGGGGGTTATATGTACACAAGACAAAAAGATACTGCCTCACGCACCCGCTGGCGTTGTGTTAAACGTAATGAATGCAAATGCGCTTTAATTACGTACAAATCCTCAAGAAACTACCACCTAAGTGTTCACCACAACCACCCTGCAGATAACGCTGCGATTAATATCGCAAAACATAGCTGACAACATAGCTCGTCTGCGGCGAACACCTGCCACTTACCCCTGCTATGTGGAACGTCTACTCGGCCACTCTTGATGGAGGGCATAGGACCAACAATCATGCGGAGGCCTGGAACAGAAGGCTGGGAAGCATCGTTGGCCACAGCCGCCCAACAGTGTGGAGGGCCATTGACGCCTTGCGCTCAGAAGAGGCCACAGTGACGATGAAGATGACCCAGTCTCGAGTCGGTGCACCCCCAAAGAAGAGGAGCAAATCAGCGGTCATGGCCATGCAGCAGCGTGTTGATAACCTACGTGAGGACTATACTGCCGGGAAGACGAAAGTTGAAGATTTCTTGACGGCTATTGGACATAGGGTTCGGTTTTAATTTGATTTATTTTTGAGCACAATTTGGCCGAAAGTTTGAAAAGTGTCGAATAAAGAATGCAGTGTTTTGTCAAGTGAGTTCGCACAAGATTGGTTTTTCGGTTAATTTTTCACCTGGGGACTTTTTTTCCTAGAGAGCAATGCCAAAGGGGACGTTTCTTCCGGGGACGTTTATTCAGGGGACGTATCTTCCGGGGACATTTTTTCCGGGGACGTTTTTTCCTACACCAGTGAGGACCGTCGCCGTCGCGACGGTCCTCACTGAATGAGCACCGACGTGGTTTTGCGGTAATTGCAACAGGCGGCGGCATCTAGTCGCAGACAAGGCTCGAGACGGCATTGTAAACTGCGCACGTTGGTGTGGTGTATTTCAGTGTACTTTGACTGTGTATGTGATTGATGGCGTTTTTAGTTGGCTTGCCGCATAGTGAGGGCAGCAAAGCGTGAGAACGTGGAGGCGGAGACACGTCTCTGAGAGAAACAAAGTTCTCTGCTTCATTGGTGGAGTATCGAAAAGGGTTGGTCCCGTAAGGCGGTCTCAGACGAGACAGGGTGGATTTAAAGGAAGAAATAGGAGAGGAGAGAGGAGAGCTTGGTGCTCGACGAAGAGATTGAGGAGGGGACAGAGGTCGTGCGTGGCGCCGACTCTGATCCAGGGACGAAGGACTTAGAGATATTCTCTTAACGGCTTGAACGCTTTGTGCGGGCCCAGCCCAGTTGTTGTCGTGAGAGCTGTTCAGTGGCCGCCCTGGTCTTTGTTTTGGCATCAAGTGTAAAAGTGTGTAAATAAACTCAAGTTCGCCAGGATCTGAACAACCGGGCCTGTCCAGTCCTTCAACGTGTCCCCACAGTCATCCGAACCATCGGGATCACCTCCATCAACCCAAACTTAACTAGCTTGCTTCCGTTCTTTTCCAATTTCTTAGTAATACTGTTAACCTTAACTCGGGAGGGTAACAACGTATTTTTAGCCTATATGAAATGAGGCAATGTTTCCGTCATAACAATCCAGGAGTGGGCTTGAATATTATAGCCTCGAATCAGCCATCACTACTACTAATATTGACGTTTTGTTTACTTTTTTTCAGGACTCACCAAGCAATACATCAAGGAAAGATCGGTAAAGAAAATGATAAAGAAATCATGGAGGTCAGCATAGGTAAAAATGATAGTTCATCTCTATTTCAAACATGAACGTGAGATGTACGTCCATAGCACCGTGCTCCATAGATGGATGTGCAGCTCCGCCGTACGTTACAAGGGCTCCCACAACCCAAAAGTCTAAATTTAATTTTCGTGTTGTAATTGCGAACGGGTCGAGATGGAATTACAGGCCTTTGATGATCGAGATCCAGATAGAATTACAGGTAATAGCGGAAATACAGGCCTTTGATGATCGATATCCGGGCCTCACTCGTCTGGCTCTTTTATTCGCTACGCTCCGTTCATAGGCTTGTCTCTCCTGCTCTCCTCGACGTACGAGGGCGAAGAGTAGGGAGCACGCGTACCTGCTAGCAGAAACGGTGCCTCCACGACAGTGCATCCTCGACGAAAGGCGGCGCCGACATCGCGGCACTCTACTAACAGACGAACAGGTTCCTCTTCGACTAAGCGGCAGCGGTCTGCTGCTGGAGACGTCGCACATGCCCCGTCACGTCGTCCGCTGGGGATACCGGAAAGCGACAGAAAGGAACACGGGATCTTTTTTTTTTTTTTTTTTTTTTTGTAGCGTGGCAGCACTGCTAGCGCTGCTGCGTATTGCATTGTTCATCGCGACTGCATTCTCAACGCGATCTGCGTGCTTACTTAGAATGTTACAACATATTAGAGGTGGTTAGGGCCCCTTAAGAAATACAGTTTCCGCAATGTGCAATGCAATTCGGCCGGCATTACAGCCTTCGCCATGGATGCCACTATGATGACTCCCACTTCCATTTCGGCGCCCAGCCTTTACGTCCGACATCCATGTGTTTTTGGCAGTTCGGTATGCTGCTACGTCCTCAGATTCACAAATGCGAGATGCACTGTTCATGGTGTGACCCTACACTAAGCTTCACACATCAGGTGCAACACTCTTTACGCTATACAATAAGTTCGGACAGCAAAATGTATAAATTATCAGCAAAATGTTAACTCCGCGGGTCTAATGGTTGTCTTTCTTGGTAGTAAGTGCTCGTGCGAGCTGAACGACGACCCTTCGCGTCAGGCATCTAGACAGGTTGGAAAGAAAATATTGGTAACTGAGAACAACAAAAAGTTATGTGGAACAAGATATTGATAGCCACATAACGGTGTTTAATTCTAATGCTCAAAACATCTTCATGCATTACTCAGCTAAAAAAGTCAGTTTCGCCGCAAGGCAGAAGCATTGAGTGTGATTGAAACGAATTGCCTTTCCTACAAGTCGCGCGTGCCAGCATGCGTCGGCACAGTGCATCACGGAAAAAAAGAGCGCCAAACTGAGTAAACCACGTTGTATCTGGCAAGGAATGTTATGCCGCGACACGGAAGTTAGCAGCAACTGAGAGTAACAGCGCGCCCAGCGGACGAGTGGAGAGAAGACCTGCGCATGCGCGGCCCGCTGCGAAAGCCGGCGTCTTTACGGAGTGAGCTGCTCACCCGCTCATTTCGTCTCCTCAGCGAAGCGTGCGCAGTGGACGAGCGTGCGAGCGTTTTCCAAGATGAGATGACAGCCCGCAACACAAGCGGCGGTGGCACCTTCAATAAATCTAATAAAAATGCCTTTTGTAATATTCTTTTCGCAGTACCTTCAATTTTATTCGGCATGTGACGAAGCAAAGCCTGTGCTCGATCGATAGCAACTTCAACCTTGTTCAACAGGTGGCGCCGCAATGCGCTTCGCTGAAAAAAGCGGGGCGTCGCTCAGCTATCACTCTTCCTTTCGTGCTGCGCTCCGTTGCTCTCACCGCTCGCACCGATGGTTCGCAAACCCGCCTAGCTATTACTCACTAATAATCCCTTCGCTGATAGCGTACCGCATTCGTACCGCATTCGCTCAAAGCGGGCGCGTAATCTGAAGGAATTCCTAGTTCAAGCCGTAGAATACCATGCACGAACGATCCTCGCAACCGCACAAAGCCCTGTGGTGCGCGTGTTTTACAGCGAAAGCTTATGAGATCACAACAAGGGCAGTTTTTGGCGCCGTAGTTGTCCGCCGCCGCCGCCGGTGTCCGTAACCACTATCGTGCGAAATATGAAAAAAAAGAAATAAGAAAAAATATCCGGAACGGAAAGACGTTCGAACCTGGGCCCTCTGCGTGGGAGCCCAGTGTTCTACCTCAGAGCCATCCCGGTGCTTGAAACTGCTTCACGCCGGGAAGGAACCGCATTACTATAATAATAATATTGCTACGGGGAGAAAAAGGCATCGAAGGTTATATTTACAAGGTATATACAGAGGACAAAGCCAGGCATACAAGATGGAGCCAAGTCCGCGCAGATTCAGGGAACGTCGTCCTCTTTCATGACGTCTCCCTCTTCGTCTTCGGTAGCGCTTCGTAGCATCACCCACGGCGGCGAAGGCACCGACCCGGTGCTTGATTGGTCCGACTGATACCGCTTGAGTCGAGTGACGTGAATAATTTCAGGGGGTCGCGCTATGGTAGTGTCCAGAGTTTGACTTCGTACGTGACGTCGGTGACTTGGCGCAAGACACGGTACGGACCAGAGTACGGAGAAGTCAGCTTCTCGCACAGGCCAACTCGCTGTGACGGCGTCCAAAGAGGGACCATGTCACTAGGATTGAAGTGGATATCGCGGTGGCGGGCGTCGTAGATGCGTCGTTGTTTTTCCTGCGAAGTGCTAAGACGAAGGCGGGCAACCTCGCGTGCCTCTGCAGCTCCAGCGATGGCATCACGAGCGTACTCAGATGTCGTATCAAGAACGGGAGGAAGGAGCGTGTCGAAGGGCAGCGTGGACTCTCGTCCGTAGAGGAGAAAAAATGGAGAGAAACCTGTGGAATCATGCCGAGACGTGTTGTAGGCAAACGTTACGAACGCCAGAGCTTCGTCCCAGTCACGATGATCTGAAGAAACATACATGGCGAGCACGTCTGTTATAGTTCTGTTCAGCCGCTCAGTTAGGCCGTTGGTCTGAGGGTGATACGCAGTGGTGAACTTGTGTTTTCTGGCGCAAGAGTGCAAGATGTCTTGGACTACCTTGGATAGAAAGTATCGACCCCGGTCGGTAATGAGCTGTCGAGGAGCGCCGTGACGAAGGATGACGTCTTCGAGGAGAAAGTAAGCGACGTTGGTAGCGCAACTGGTAGGGATAGCCCGTGTGATCGCATACCTAGTGCTGTAATCTGTGGCAACAGCTATCCATTTGTTTCCACTGATAGATAGAGGAAAAGGGCCGAGGAGGTCAAGACCAACCCTGTAAAATGGTTCCGTTGGTATCTAGATGGGTTGAAGGCGCCCTCCTGGAAGGGTGGGTGGTGTTTTGCGGTGCTGACAAGGCTTGCACGAAGCGACGTAATCGCGAACGGAGCGGTAAATACCAGGCCAAAAGAAGCGACGTCGAACACGGTCATAGGTCCTTGAGACGCCCATATGACCAGCGGTTGGAATGTCATGCAACTGTGCGAGTACAGTCTGACGCATATGTGTGGGTATAACCAGCAGCAGGTCAGGTCATTCAGGATGCATGTTGTGACGATATAAGATGCTATCTTGAAGCACAAACATACAGAGAGATGGAGGAGTTGTGGTTCCACTCAGCCGGTTAATGATATCTCTCAAGTGAGGATCACGTCGTTGCTCGTCTCCGATGTTGGCGAACTCTTAAAGTGCCAACACGAAGGTAGACTCGCCGCTCTCAGAAGGATCTGGTGGGTCTACTGGATGACGCGACAAGCAATCTGCGTCCTCATATTGGCGGCCCGTCTTATAAACAAAGGTGAATGAATATTCTTGCAGCCGTAAGGCCCACCGACCCAGCCGTCTAGTAGGATCCTTTAACGATGAGAGCCAGCATAAGGCGTGGTGGTCGGTGGCAACGGTGAACGGCCGTCCATACAAATATGGGCGAAATTTGCCCACCGCCCAGACGAGCGCAAGGCATTCGCGTTCGGTGATCGAATAATTGCGCTCCGCGGGTGACAAAAGACGGCTAGCGTATCCAATGACACGGTCGCTACCATGCTGTTGTTGAGCCAGAACAGCACCAATGCCATGGCCGCTGGCGTCGGCACGCACTTCTGTTGGAGCGGACATATCAAAGTGGCCGAGAATTGGTGGCGACATGAGGCGCATGGTTAGTTCTGTGAAGACACGGGCTTGTTCAGGACCCCAGGCAAAAGCCACATCTTTCTTGAGTAGGTCCGTGAGAGGGCGCGCAATGTCAGCGAAATTGCGGACAAATCTTCGAAAGTAGGAAAGCAGGCCTACAAAGCTGCGAACGTCGTTCGCACAGGTCGGCACAGGGAAATCCTTGACTGCGCGAACTTTTTCTGGATCGGGACGAACGCCAAAAGAATCGACAAGGTGTCCCAGGACAGTAAGTTGCCGGCAGCCGAAGTGGCATTTCGACGAGTTGAGCTGAAGTCGTGCCTTGCGGAACACAGAAAGAATTGTCGAGACACGCTCGAGGTGTGTCTGAAAAGACGGCGAAAAGACAATGACGTCATCGAGGTAACATAAGCAGATTGACCACTTAGAACCGTGAAGGAGAGCGTCCATCATTCGTTCAAAGGTAGCTGGGGCATTGCATAACCCGAACGGCATCACTTTAACAAATGCGGTCTTTTCACGGTCCATGTCGTCAACTGCAATCTGCCAGTACCCGGAACGAAGGTCAATCGAAGAGAAATACTTCGCACCACTGAGACATTCAAGGGCGTCATCTATCCGCCGTAAGGGGTACATGTCTTTTTTAAAGACGATAGTCTTTCTTGGGGAACTTAAACGCAGAAATTTTGGTCTGTCTTTCTGTCTGTCCTTCTGTCTGTCTTTCTGTTTGTCGGTACGTCCCTCAATTCAGCCACTCGGCCAAAGATGAACCACTTGGCCAAAGTTGAACCACTTGCCCAAGGGCCAGCCGTCTTGAACTGGTACAGCTGTTCATACTTGTGAACGTTGTCGATCAAAAAGTAAATATCATGCATATCTGAGGTGCAACATCACTAGGTAAGTATTAGGTGGCGTGTTCCTTTCATAGAAAATGCATATATACGTAATTTTAAGGACCCTAGTTTCTTAAGCTGCGCTGAAAATGCATAAGAATGGAAGCTTGAGCGAGTTGGTATGCGTTCATCTTTGTTGAAACAGCGCTCACTAGACGACGACGAAGTAAAAGAAGGCACAGGACAGGCGCTGCCTGTCCTGTGCCTTCTTTTACTTCGTCGTCGTCTAGTGAGCGCTGTTTCAACAAAGCTGAAAATGCGACTGCGCTGAAATTTGCCTTCCTCCGTGCCCGTCGCACGAGCTCATTGTTGTGTTTCGGTTCGGTTCTGTATTGCACTGTACGAATGCCATGGGTTGGTGTGAAAAACTTTAGTTTTGAGAAGGCCAAGAAGGTGAAAAAAAATATTTAAAAAATGAAAAAGCAGCGTTGTGGGCGGCCTTCAGGCTGCGGTTGTGGGCGCCGCTCTGGCGTTCCTGTTTTACCCCAGGCGACGTGTAAATAAAAGAGTGTGTGGAGAGGTACTCGTTGAGTGCGGACGTTTCTCTGCTTCAACGCTTCGCGCCAAACCGCGTTTCGGGCTGGCTGGCGTCCCCGCTGGTCGCGTTTGGTCACCGCCGGTCTTCGCCTGCTGCTGCTCCGGGACTACCAGCACGCAAACACGCACTCATGTTTCCCGACGTATTGCCAGATGGGCGTCCATATCTCACACAGCGCCTCTTCTATCGTCTTTTACACGACATTTGCAGCGAAGCACGCAGATACGCGGCCAATTTTTTGTTACCTTGTTGAGATTTCGGTAATCGACAGACACAGAAGCGCCAGCTGTTGTCCTTCTTCCTGACGAGCACGACAGGGGAAGCCGAGGGGCTTGAAGAAGGTTCAATGATGTCCCGGGCAAACATCTTGTCGACTTCTTTCTGTGTGACTTGGCGCTCAGTATGGTAAACATGATAGGGTCGTCGGTGGATCGGGTTATCATCGCCGGTGTTGATTCAATGCTTCACAACGGTTGTGTGGCCCAGTGGCCAGTCGTTGAGGTCAAAGATGTCCTGGTACGACGCGAGAAGGGCACGAAGGGCGTTCGCATGTTCGGCCGGGAGGTCCGAGGCGATCATTTTCGTCATGCTTTCTGATGAAGTTGGATCCAAATCAGGACGGGTCGGCAATTGTGTATCCCCTGTTAAAGCGGGAATGTAGTAGTCGCAGGCCGGGACAAGGGTTGCAAGGGAGATACCCTGGGGCAGCACCTGAAGGCTTAGTTCAAAATTGACCGATAGGGAGACATCGGCTTGGCGTGAATACGGATGCGGTGTGCGGGAACGTGACATTTGCGCAGAGGAGGTAGTATTGGGGGGACACGACGTAAA